>NW_012055587.1:0-312 GCF_000956235.1 Wasmannia auropunctata | reverse complement strand
ATTTATAGTAATTCGTATGCTTAGTTAAGATACAGAATGGTAAACAGAGCAAAAATTGCATCTAGTAAGCAGTGAGTGTCAGATTTTGCAAAAGATGGCGCTTCAATATGTTAGATAAGGACAATGTACGTGTTTGAGTGAGACAGAACAATATTGTAGTAGAAGTTCATTTAAGGGCCCTGCTTAAGGCCGAGACACAGACTTTTGCATAACGCTGCATAACGCATAAGACGTAAAGCATAAGAGAATCAACCAATCAGAGTATGAAATGAAGGACTCTGATTGGTTGATTTTCTTATGCTTTACGTCTTA
>NW_012055586.1:0-1766 GCF_000956235.1 Wasmannia auropunctata | reverse complement strand
TACTTGCACGAATAATACAAGACCTTTTGAGCTACGATTAAAAGCATAGAAAAAAGTTGTTCATTAGAATGCAATTTGTGGTAATTCGTACGCTCGGCTAAAGTAAAGACAGCAAAAATTGCGTCTGACAGTAAGTGCCGGATTTTCCAAGAGATGGTACTTCAATAAGTTAGATAAGGACATTCCACGTGTTTGAGTGAGACCAGAAGATATTGTTAGAAGTTCATTTAGAGATACCACTGACACTGAAGAGTCTGCTTTATCGACCTTGTACAAATTTGGTTGACCTTTCAGCATCCTCTTAAGGTAATAAATAGAAACAATTTATTAAATTTTCAAGGTATTGTCAATACTAAAACGTTAGCGCCAGTACATCCTTAAATTCTCGGACTGAGGCCATAAAGAAAGATACAAAATAAATAGAAAATATTTATAAATTTTATCATTCAATACAGTTTCCATCCACTGTCAAATATTTTCATCGCTCATACAACGCATCAAGTGTCCGAGAAACGCTTCTCGAATCGTCTTCAGTTTCGTGACAATTTGTTAAATCCTCACATCTTAAAAAAAAAATTGATCAATTTTTGAGAAATAATAGTAAAAAAGAAATATTTAACAAATAAGTAAACTGAAATAATGGAATAACATATGCGATTATACTGCAATTATTCAAAGACTTATTTACATTCTATTTTGTACTGAAGTAAATTACAATATATATCTTTATAAATTATTTGCTTAATTTGCGATATTAGCAATATTATCCTGATAAATTTTTAATAAAAAATTTGGACTTAGGATTAAGTGATGCCACTGAAATCTAATAATACTGGAATATACACTGGCCAAAATGTGTACCGAGATAATCAAATTTCTAACTAAGAGATCATCTCTCTTCATCGTACAATTATGTTAGAAAGTTTTAGAGTATCGACAAATGGGGATAGATATGAGTGAGTGATTTGAGTGATTAGTAATCTTTTGACTATGAATGTAGCGTAAATAATAACTGTTATGCGCATGCGTGGAATGATTAAATAGAAAAAAGGTGACTTTTTCATCACGTTATTCTGTTGTTTTCCGCTTTTGGGCGTAGTATAACGGTGCACGTTCCAATATTATTAAAATTCAATGAGTGATACAATTGTGTACGGATGCGCACAGTGAGAATGAGAAGAGAGTGAGAAAATTTAGAGAGAATGATAAAAAAGCAGACGAATAAGGACTAACAATAAGTAGGAGAACGTGAAAAGACTATACTGAAATAAAAAGTAAAGGTGTAAAGAAGAGGATTTAAAGCGATGCTAGAAGGTCGGAATTATTGACATATTGCAGTCGTAACAATAACTTCGAAATAACTAAACGGAATTGAAAACGTTTTTATAGGAATGAAATAGACATAAAATATAAGCGCGCTTTCTACGAATTTGTAGTAAAAACAAAAAAATTAACAAATTACATTTTGTCGGGTCGTACAGCTGTCAGCTGACGTAAACATTTCATTAATATGAAAGTTCTGTAGCTCATATATACAAAATGAGTAGTTTGCGCGCATCGGATTACATAAAAGAATAATTCAAAGCCTTTTGAGCTACGATTGAAAGTGTAGAAAAAAGATATCGTTACAACTGCAATTTATAGTAATTCGTATGCTTAGTTAAGATACAGAATGGTAAACAGAGCAAAAATTGCATCTAGTAAGCAGTGAGTGTCAGATTTTGCAAAAGATGGCGCTTCAATATGTTAGATAAGGACAATGTACG
>NW_012055585.1:0-449 GCF_000956235.1 Wasmannia auropunctata | reverse complement strand
TACCGACATTTGCATTCTAATGGATAACTCCGAAACGACTGAACAGATTTAAAAACGCTTTTACAGGATTAAAATAGACATAAAATGTCATCGCGCTAGGTATGTATGAGTAGTAAAAACGAAAAAATATTCAAAAATTACTTTTTTTGGGGTATTATAACCTATCACCTGGGGTATCATAACCTATCACCTGGGGTATCATAACCTATCACCTGACGTAAACATTTTATTGGTACAAAAGTTCTGCAGCTCATATGTACAAAAAAAGTACCTAGCGCGCATCGGATTACTTGCACGAATAATACAAGACCTTTTGAGCTACGATTAGAAGCATAGAAAAAAGTTGTTCATTAGAATGCAATTTGTGGTAATTCGTACGCTCGGCTAAAGTAAAGACAGCAAAAATTGCGTCTGACAGTAAGTGCCGGATTTTCCAAGAGATGGCACTT
>NW_012055584.1:0-1239 GCF_000956235.1 Wasmannia auropunctata | reverse complement strand
TTATAAGGAGAAGGTGGGTTTAGCCAATCTCCTACGTCGGGAAAATTATAAGGGGAAGAGCCAGGAGAGGGAGAACGAATTGGAGGTGAAGGGTTAGAATGCGGAGGAGTATCGGGAAAGATTCTCTGCGTTGCGGCAGAGGAGGAAGGAGAGGGCGGCGGGGAAACCTAAGGTGAAGGTGACTTTTCTGAGGAGGGAGATCGGGGGTCAGAATTTGCGCGAATCAGGCCCGCGTGTTCCGCATCTTTGAGGGTCCGGCGCCACTCCTCAAAGGCTTTGTCAGGCAATTGTCGCGCATTTCTCCGGGCTAGCTGGCGGGATCGCCTAGGCTGACGGCTCCGCGAAACAGTGGGGCGAGTGAACTCTCGGTTGTTCACTATAACAAGTGTAAAATAGTATCCGAAACCGAGGAAGGGACGCGAGGTGGCAACGACAGATTTTATGACTTACTGATTCGAAAAAGCTGGTATCTGTCTGGGTTTGAAATTCCGTGAAGGCCGCTTGGCTGCTCCCAAGGGTCAATCGGCTAGCAGGCTCAGGCGATCAGTCCGGTCACTTAATACCGGGGATTCGAACTTAAACGCGCACTGACTCTAAAAAGCTGACTGATTTCTGACAGACGTCAAATCGACTGAATAGACTCAGGATTTAGAATGTCAAGTTCGGGAATGTCTCGGTTTATATAAGGAAACTCGCTGGGATGTGGGAGGTGGCAATTTGAGGAAAAAATGAATTTGGTTGGAAGATTCGATTTGGGATCACTCCGCCCGTTTCACAGTTATCAATTCCTAAAACTACCCATTGGTGAACCACCTCAGATGCGTTGCCGAGTTTAGGTTTCGCACCTTGTTATTGGGTCCCTGATATGATTCTTATTTGGTAGATTGTCTATTGGTGATCGTATCTATCGGGCCAAATTCGTTTGATCCGACTGCGACAAAATCAATGTTTGTTCCGAACGTGAGATCTTGAATTTTTCTGTTAGGCTATCTTGTCGTTTGATAGGATTTTATGACTCGACATGTGTGGGCTGTTTATTATTTTATTCTATGGAATTTGGAGTTTCCTTTCGGTTTTGTCATGAATCTAGCCCAAACATGCTTGTTTTATCTGTTAGCCTTTTTCTTTTAAAAGTACGTTCCGAACTTAGGTTTTTCGTCGCAGGTAAATTGTGTACTGTGAGATACCTTATCTGTTTTTGGTAATAAGGATCTCTCACGTTCGGTTCTATACTATTTG
>NW_012055583.1:0-479 GCF_000956235.1 Wasmannia auropunctata | reverse complement strand
TATCCCCTGTGTGCCTTGTCGACTCAGTACATTATACGAAGTTATACGATATGATAAATTATTTATATATCTCTTAGTAACTACAATTTAGTTTATTATTTATTTATTATTTATTATTTTTATTAGTAACTACAATTTAGTTTATTATTCATTTAATTTTATTTAAAATATTTGTAACATGTATGTACACCATACATTCCATTATTCCTCGTGTATTGCAGACTTACTTGTTAGACACGGCTAAACCGCGAGCCTGGGAGTACGAAGGACATGTGTACAGCGATAGTACGTGCGAGGATATAATACGGCAGACAGTGCGAGCGAAGCTGCTGGACCTTCTACCGAATGAGGTTCCCTATCGCTTGCAGGTGAAGCTGGAGCACTTTGATCCAGCGCCCGACGACAGTATCAATACGTTGGTGTCCATCACGTGCCCCACCACCCGCCTTGCTAGACTATTAACGCGCGGCAGTAACAAT
>NW_012055582.1:0-319 GCF_000956235.1 Wasmannia auropunctata | reverse complement strand
CCACCATTGGCGTCGCCAAAGGGTGCGTTCTCACTGAGCGCGTCACGCATTGGAATCGAGCAGCAGTAATTAACGAATTCGCAATTCCGCAAAATTAAAATTGGGGAAGAGAGAGAGAGAGAGAGAGAAAGATATGCTCTCGGCGTTACTCACATTCTTGATGACCTTTAACTCCGTATTGAGACTGGACGAGAGCAGCGAATCCAGCGGGAACTGAACATTCTTCTCAGTCACAGTACCGACCTTCGCAACCGCGTCCTTTTCCTGCTTGTCCGGCGGCGCATCTTTAAGCGACTCCATCTCCTTTATATCCTCGATG
>NW_012055581.1:0-496 GCF_000956235.1 Wasmannia auropunctata | reverse complement strand
TTTGCGTATACCACCCAATGAGTACTGAGTCCCTCAGCATTGTCCAAATTCATGATACCGCTCTCATTTTGACGTACTCCTCCCGTCGGTAAAGTGGTTCGCATGAAAATACCTCTGAAATATGGAATATGCATACGTTCAGCCAATTGTTGCAGTTGTATGTTGGTAGTTGCGCCTGTTGGAAATTTTAACGTTTTTTGGAGTTTTTTTTTCCGTATCAAGATGCCTCGACCGCGCTCATACGGAGCGAGATAAACTCCGTGGCCTTCCATGACGCGATTGTGACGTTTCAATTCTTCCAGCTGACGCTGCGCGGCTTTGTTATCGCTCACGGTCTTCGCGACTCCCGCCGCCCCGCCGACCAACGAACCGCCAACGCTCAACAATGGCAAGAGTGGCAGGATACCTCCGCGTTTAGCTACCGGAAGTATTCGCTTGCTCCTTTTCCTCTTCGTTTTTAAACCCATGCCGAATTTCGTCTTGGCTTTCATAGCCG
>NW_012055580.1:0-391 GCF_000956235.1 Wasmannia auropunctata | reverse complement strand
TTGTTTAGGATATTACCCATCTCAGATACTATGCACGGTAAAACCCAAAGATTTTAAAAATTTAATGTTGGAAGCAGTAAGCTTCTTCTTGATAGGTCGAGTGTTTTTTACAGTTGTCTCTCCAGTTAAAATTGTGTCTCTTGTACGTTTCACCTGCTCATTCAGCACAAGCATTTCACGTTATCGCGGTCGTCTCCGTACGTGCAGCCTCACAGTGATTTCTTCTCCGCGAAAATCGAGCAATCGACCGTATTGATCCACAACGCGGATAGTCAGATCCGATATGCTCCGTGCAATGATCGGAAGGTAAATGATCTGTGCCGGTGTTTCCGATATCTTATATCCTGGCGGCACGCTCGGTGAAAACTCGTGTATCGTATGTACACACTTG
>NW_012055579.1:0-1406 GCF_000956235.1 Wasmannia auropunctata | reverse complement strand
TATGCAAATTACTCGATAAGCATTCATTATATTTATATGCTATGTTGATATGCTATAAAAATTATATACCAGTTTTGTAAATTAAATTATTGCATTATATTGTTATAATAATGTAGCTTTTTAACGTCAATTATTTAATATTAATATTTCTTCATATCAATTTAATAATATCATCATATTACAATTTTTTCGTATACCTAAGAATTGTAATATAATTCTGTATTACAATTTTTTATCAAAATCTTAGTTATATTATTATTTTCTTAAAAGACCATTTTTATCATCAGTATCTTTAACATTGTCATTCGCCGTTGATGGAACTGGATCAACACCGAGAGGTCGACATTAACCGTGCGAGGAAGAAAATCTCACTATACTTACTAATTATCGGAAGATCACGCGCCGATTGCGTCCCCAACTGATCAACGAAGGGTTCGTCCAAAAATCGTAACACACACTATAATCGTGACACTCCGACGAAAGCGAAAGTGGTCTTCTTCCCTTCCTCTTACTGTCTTGTCTTCTATCTCCGAACGGTCGTCGTTTTTTATCGGAAAAACGAAGGGATCGGCACGACGGTGGTGATGATTTCGGCGATGATTCTGCACGAAAAATCGCAGAAGTTCTGCGTTATTTCGGCCTTCTCCGCAAGCGCGTGAAATTTATTTTTTCGACGAGGTTTTTCGGGAGATAACGATCAAAATAAAAAAAAAAGAGGAATTGGAAGACAAAAGAAAGAGAGGAATAGAAAGGAAAAAGAGAGGAGCGTTATCGACCGTGTCGATATCAAAGCGACGAACGCACCGCCGTCGTGCCAACTCGCGGACTGGCGAACGTAACGCCGGTGCATTGCTTTTAACCGATTCGCCATATTGGTCCCTTCTACCGCCTCTCTCTCGCTCCATCTCCCTCCCTCCCTCCCTCTCTCTCTCTCTCTCTCTCTCTCGCTCTTTTCCTCGGTTGCAGAACGTCGAAGAGAAGAAATCAAAGCCGGGACAAAGTAAGCGCGGACGAGGTCGTGACGAAATTCTTCCTCATTCCTCATCGTCCGTTCGTTTTCAACCCCTCGTCGAAGTCGAGTGCCGCCGAGCTCTCTACTGAGAGAGCGAGCTCGAGTTTTTCGACTCGCCCGCGATACTGGCGAATTTACGAGACACCGTATGTCGCTGGCGTTCAATATGCGGATGATAATAAAAATATAAGCCCCCGTTTTTGCTGGCAGCCCCGTGTTTTCTGCATTTGAATGGACGTTTTCTTTTTTTTTTTATTCTTAATGCACTTTGCGAATGTTTAGGTATTCGTAATGATCGAAATAATGAAGATTACATTAATCGATTTTGTGAAACGGGATATTTCAAGAAGGTAAATTTTGGGAAGAAAACTAAGATTTCTTTAAAGATTGCCAA
>NW_012055578.1:0-823 GCF_000956235.1 Wasmannia auropunctata | reverse complement strand
TATTCGTTTTACAATTGATTCGGCACTAGATCACTACTGGTTGTCAGAATTGCAGTATTAAGAGCACTATCGGCACAGCACTGGCCCCAGCGCTGGCTAACAACACGGGCTCAACGCTGGCAAACAATACTAGCGCAGCATAGGATTACGGTAGGAAAACCAGAGCTCAAGAATTGCATATAATGACGAATCAGCGATCATACCAATGTAAATAATAATAAGATCGAAGTTTATAACGCTATTATTAATTTTAAGATATATTTTAGACATTAACAAAATTTGTAACACTTGCTTTAATTATAAACCATCAATTGATGAATAATTGGACATTTGTAATATTGTGCATATAAAAGAGAGAGTTTATTAAATTTAGTATACATTAATAAAGTGTCTCTCATAAATACACACACATACACACACAAATAATTATCTCCTGTGTGTTTAATTATTCAAAATTTGAAAAATTTGCACAATTAAAAATAGTTGTACAATATGTTTATTAATATTAAAAACAATTCGATAAAAGCTTCGAAATTTCGATTTGAAGATTATTGACGTCAATATAGGATATCGTTTTTAAATCATCATATTTGGCATTGTAATTCGAAAAATAACTGGCAATTTATTTATTTATTTAACAAAACTTTTTTTTATTAATTTATTCTTTTATAACACATTTATAGCATTAAACATAAACATTTCTTTGACAAGTCTTTAAAAACTATATTTTACAAATTATAATTATAATTTTAACTTTAAATATTTAATGTATATTTTTAAAAATAGAATGCAAAAGGACACAAAGAAATAAATATCAAGTATA
>NW_012055577.1:0-452 GCF_000956235.1 Wasmannia auropunctata | reverse complement strand
GAGAGAGAGAGAGAGAGAGAGAGAATCGTGTGCGTTAAAATAAAGTCATAGCCGAGGGAAACGTGCCACTGCGCGCGCGGACGGCGATGATGTCGGCGGGAGATCGCCGAGACGAAACGATCGAGCACGAGTTTGCACGCTTCATTTAATTTGACATCGTTATCGATGGCGTCCGGCGGAGAGCCACGTACATACATCGTCATACTAGGCCGTAGGCATAGTGTCGGCCATTGTAATTTCACGGACACGCTGGCGCGCGCGATCGGCACAGGCGTGTGCACTGGCCTGTGCAAGCAAGCGCACCCGGCAGGGGTGATAACCCCTCTGCGAGTAATCGATAACGTGCGCGCGCGAGGGAGGTACAGAGAGCTAGAGAGAGAGAGAGAGAGAGAGAGAGAGAGAGAGAGAGAGAGAGAGGGGGGTGAGACCCTCCCAGTTTTTTTCCGGCGAGG
>NW_012055576.1:0-377 GCF_000956235.1 Wasmannia auropunctata | reverse complement strand
CCCCTAATTGGCGGGCGTGCGAGCTCGCGACCTCCGCGAATCGCGCGAGGTGCGTAGCGCCGCGGGTCCTGCATCCCCGCTCGCGACATTCAAATTAGCGGCGGTGTCCTTCTCGTCGGCGGTGCCACCAGGTGCGCCCCCGGGTTGGCACGCTCAGGCAGCTCACCCTCCGGAACAGATTCTATTGAGGGGCCGTCCCTGGCTGCCGGTCTTATCCTCCGGGGCGCCCTGTCGCGATGCCGACTACGGGGTCTCTCGCCCGATCTGGGGGGCGTAGAGTGGCCATCCCCTTCGTCCTCGCCTTAGCTGACTCGCACCGGAACCTGGAACGAAGCTCGGCAGCTTAATTGCTCTCAAATGGTGTAAAGGAACGCGGA
>NW_012055575.1:0-677 GCF_000956235.1 Wasmannia auropunctata | reverse complement strand
TAAAGGGGGTGATTCGAGGGGAAGCGGTCAAAGTTCGGGAAGCGAGAATAGGCTGAAAGAATCGACAGTAATTAGTAACAATAAGAAAATAACAAGTGTATTGAGCGAACGAATTATACATTCAAAAATACAAACGAGAATACGATAATCGACGGGAATACTTGAGACGCGCAACAATGCAGCGTACTCGGCGTGACAGACTCGCAATTCGTGCATCTCACGATCGTACGACAAGATCGTGTCTCGGAAAACGGAAAATTAAGAGCGGTTTCCCTTCGGCGGTACGACTCGCAGATTACCGGCCCATCCGCGTGACATGACGCGAAATCATGAAGCATGCAGTGCGGGCGTGATATTCGCGGGTATGCCGGCGCGGAGCGCTCGGCGTACACGGGCAGCGTGATCGACACAGCGAAATCGAAACTCGGGAACTAATATGTCCCGCGGGATCCCGTGATCCCTGAAACTCTCTAAAATCCCGTAACCGTGGCGCAAGGCCTTCTCGGAAACGCGAATTATCACACACGCACAAGGACGAGAACGACACAATTACATAAACTGACTTGGCTGTGGCGCTCGGCGGGCGCGTAGCGCGACGGTCCTGTGACACAATATCTCGATACGCAAAGTCAGACAGGATATACGGAATCTTTATCGGCGATAGCCGAATCACAAAA
>NW_012055574.1:0-380 GCF_000956235.1 Wasmannia auropunctata | reverse complement strand
TCGCCTATCGAAAACGGGAATAAAGTTGGGCGCCAGGCACGTTATAGAGAGTGCCTCTCTACTGAAAAATCTCGTTGTTCGGAAATCTAATGACTCAAGAGAAAATTAATCACGCGATCAGGTGCGAATTCGATACAGCGGTCGGACAAGGACGGCGATAACCGGTTGCTCAGTTACGATAATGGTAAAGGGGGTGATTCGAGGGGAAGCGGTCAAGGTTCGGGAAGCGAGAATAGGCTGAAAGAATCGACAGTAATTAGTAACAATAAGAAAATAACAAGTGTATTGAGCGAACGAATATTACATTCAAAAATACAAACGAGAATACGATAATCGACGGGAATACTTGAGACGCGCAACAATGCAGCGTACTCGGCGTA
>NW_012055573.1:0-350 GCF_000956235.1 Wasmannia auropunctata | reverse complement strand
TATAAAAGACCAATGAATTAATTCTCTTCGTTTCAAAACTCTTACTCTTCTCTTTCTTTCCTTCTATTACTATTTCATTCCTTTAATTCCTTTTGTTTTAAAATATCAATCTTTTTTAATAAAATATTAAGAAGAGCTGGTTAAAACTTACACTTTTGACAATTGGTAAATTAGAATACTGAGTAAATAAAATAAAATAAAATAAAATAAATAAATAAATAAATAAATTATAAATAAAATTTACACAAAATTTAAACAAATAAAAAATGTATGTGTTACTTGTTATGCTTTTTTTCTGACGATTGTACGTCATCGTTATAATTGACCACATCAGATTGTGCAAGACAGCA
>NW_012055572.1:0-333 GCF_000956235.1 Wasmannia auropunctata | reverse complement strand
TTTAAATTGTCAGAAGTTTTCTTTAAAATGTAAATTTTCCGATATTTTTTGCAACTTTGGCAGCTTCTGACAACCTTTTAGCTTTCACTTATCCTTCTGACAATTTTTTTACTGCTTTTTCTCATGATCCTCGATATCTATGTAAATTTTCAGCCGTGCACATCGACAGTTTTTTTAGTTGGACAATTTACACGTTTGATCGTCCGCCCACGCACTTGTCTTCCAGCGCACCTTCTGACAGTCGGGCTTTCGCTTTGCTGGCAGCAATCGAACCTTTTCCAGGAAAAATATTTCATGTACCGAGGCATGTCGCATCCCATGTAGCCAGCTCTC
>NW_012055571.1:0-440 GCF_000956235.1 Wasmannia auropunctata | reverse complement strand
ACGGTCACAGTTTTGACATTGCTGCGAGATTTGATACGATGGTTCATCAGTCAATAACTTTAAAATCAAGTTACTGACATTGGAATGACAATCAATCCGATTCTTTTGCACGGCAAATATATTGCTCAGTAGAGTTGATCGTTTCTTATATGTTTGGGACTTTGTTTCATAAATTGAGAACGTTCTTATAAAATCATAAAATTCGTTCTTTGAATCTGTAATATGATCGTGATAACTGACCCAATCTCGGTAACCTGCTAACACGGATTGCGCGACTGACAAGGGAACCTCGCGAAGTGTCAAATTCTGATCTTAACGAAACTTTTTATACATGTAGGTTGCCTAAATAGATGAATTTAGAAATTAGCAGTTGCGGCCCAAAAACGGTTTAAAGGGATGAAACCACCCCTTATATATAAATTAATTTTTCTTTTTTTCGT
>NW_012055570.1:0-727 GCF_000956235.1 Wasmannia auropunctata | reverse complement strand
TATTGATACTCGATATATTGCAGCGCTATGGAAATGTGTTACGATACAAATACACATATTTTATGAGAAGATACACGCGTGTGTATATATCAGCAATGTGGAGAAAAAATCTTACCTCTTTCCTCTCAAGAATCGAACTCAGATTGGCTTTGTTCACGTTGACCAAGAGCGTGCAATGATGATAAGCATTCGGTTTTCCCAACTTCGCAGCTGTTCCAGATATCTAATGGCATTGTAATTAAAAAAATATATTATATACCTTGGAAATATTAAAAATCTGTCTGCAGTTTTAAAAAAGTCTCGAAGCAAAATACAATTTCGCAATTGATCGCTATAAAATCTATTTTTTTTACTACACGCTCGTTACATCATTCGTGTCGAAATGTTCCTCGCGTCAATTACATAACATATCGATCGAACAAATTAATACTTGATTTCGAATTACTGGACGTAAGTGAAATAAATTTTTCTTTTGTGTAAATACGTTGCATTAAAAAAGTACCTTGCAGTCTCCATTGATCAGAATGTCATCGCGTTCGTTGATCACGCTCTTCAGGCCCCACTGGCGAAACAAGGCGTTCGTGATGATGTTGAGATTGTACTTCCGATTGTACCGCTCACGCGGAGTGAAGAACGTCAGGTTGAGATTGCCGTTGTCGTGGTAAACGGTACCGCCGCCGCTGTTTCGGCGCGCCAGCGCAATGTCCGCCTTCTCGGCCGCGTGAAC
>NW_012055569.1:0-471 GCF_000956235.1 Wasmannia auropunctata | reverse complement strand
CTCGTAACTCCGCTCGCGAGAGGCACCAGGCAGAAGGACCAGAATGGAGGTACGAAAGAGAGAGAGAGAGAGAGAGAGAGAGAGGGCAAAAAAAAGGGAGGAGGAAAAAGAGAGGGCTCCGTTAGGCGAGATACGAGTCTGATAGAGCGGCGATTGCATATATCGCGCATACAAAGAGAACTGTGACGTCTCTCACACTGACGAGCGTATAATAAATCAGTTAGAGTCCGTATGAAGTACGATGTGGATCTACAAGAGATCGACGCGATTAGACGCGCGAGGAACGTGTACGAGAAGAAAGTGCTCCGGGTGGTGGAAGGAAACGAGAAAAAGAATGCTCGGTCGCGGGAAAGAAGCGAAGAAAAAAGAGAGAAAGAGAGTGGGGGGGGGAAGCGGAAATATACGCGAGCGATTATTATGCTACCGATGCCACGAGCGAGAGCTGTTTGTCTTGAGCTTTGAGGAGAAAAG
>NW_012055568.1:0-514 GCF_000956235.1 Wasmannia auropunctata | reverse complement strand
TTCGTTTAAAGTGCTACATAATATTTATGCTCCCAAAAGGAGAATAAATTCACAGTAAAGCAAGTAATAATAAAGTATACGAGAAGACGGCGCGACTGCCATCAAAACTTTCGGGAAAAAGGGTTCCTCATATTCTACTTTATATTCTACTTCGCGTCTTCAAAGTGATGTAACGGCGGCCCACGTGTCACGCATCGGCGGGCAACACGGGCGGCCGGCGATATAATGCGCGCTTGAGCCTATTTCAGTGGGCCAATAATCGATCGATTTCGGAAATTAAACGTAATGGATGCCGCACAGGGGAAGAAAAAGGGGGAGGAGAGAGAGAGAGAGAGAGAGAGAGAGAGAGAGATAGTTCAGCAACATTAACATTGTTTTAACATTGTTTAAACATTTTTTAAAAACTTTTATCACACACGCACGTTCACGCGCGCGCATACGTGTGCACATTAAAATTTTTGCTGCTACGTACTCGACATAATTTTCTTTACACCAGTAAAATTTTTAGATCTTT
>NW_012055567.1:0-1468 GCF_000956235.1 Wasmannia auropunctata | reverse complement strand
CCGCCGATCCCGATTCCATCCCCATCCTCCCCCCGCCCCCGCCTCGTCCCCCGCCCGCGTGGCGGACCAGCCCGCGTTTTAATTGCAAATCTCACCTCGTTCGCTGATTCGATGGGATTTTTTCGCCACCGGCCAATGAGGACGATCATCGACGATACCGTCGGCTCTCGACCGGTGTCAATTTTTCGCCGTGTTTCTTCGCCGCGCACCGTCTCTTCCCCGATGGCCGATCGGGGCGATTTCGGTTGTCCTCGTCTAATTATGCGTGCGCGCGGCACCGCCGAAAAGAGGCGTAGCTATCCCATCGTCTGCCTATATACCGCTGTCCCTTTCCCACAATTTTTTTCCTACTCCCCCCCTCCCCCTCCTCCCTCGCATTTTCCGCGGGGCTTCAATTTTACGCTCGTTAATAACGATACAAAATAATAGCTTGAAACGCGACACCCATTGTAATATTCTCGCGTTATTGAATCGCGGCGCAAAACAGAATTCGATCTATCTTTTTATCGCAAATGTATTTACCTGAGGTATTAATTAGGCAGCGTAATGACTTTGTTCTTTTTATTTTATCGCGGATATGAAATTTTACGTTTCTATTGTATACCGATAATGCGTGACGCGCTCGGCTAGGAAAGCACGGGCGCAGAGGCACTCGCGCGTTTGCCTTATAGCAGTTATAGCGGACGAAATGACGAGTGCAATGCAACATCGTTGACAATCGCGTTTAAATCCCACACATTCTCGCGTGAAGCGCTTCACCGCCGATCGTGCGTATCGAAAAACATTGGTGGTCGCTCGTGGTATTTGCTCTCTCTCTCTCTCTCTCTCTCTCTCTCGCGCGCGCGCGCACGGATGAATACGAAAACTTTCATCCGCGGTAAAGTTGACGTTTTCTCACGGCCGGTATATATCCGCCCAACGCGCGAAGTTTACGAATTTATCATCGCGTCATTTTAGGAAACCCACGAAACGAGTGCCGCGTGCCACGAAAGCGGCGGGGAGCTTTATCTATTTATTTCGTCACGCCGTCCCCGGTCTCGCAATCCGTCACAACACAATTGTCGCCGCTATTTACCGAATTAATCATTTTAATGACAATGTTTTTCGCGCTTTCGACATTATTAATAAAGTATATCGTTCCGCGTATTATCGGGTTATTCGTCTCTATATTTAGACGATTTGTAGATAACTTCGCGGATCGATGGGATATTGCGATTGGCATAGTTTTTTTTTATTTGGATTATTTTTAAATGGCTTTTCACGATAGTCGACGAGAGAGAGATATCGTCAGGTCGCGAACTTAAATTCGTGATGGTTCGCTTTCACGTTCGACAATCGATTTGGACGTACGTATAAAAGAGAGGAACAAAAAAAAAAGAGCGCCTGAAATATATGGACGCGCACGGCTGTAGCGCCAGCGCGTTAGACACGGTGAAAAGGCGCGGCGGCCGAAGAGGGAGACGGCGGG
>NW_012055566.1:0-602 GCF_000956235.1 Wasmannia auropunctata | reverse complement strand
GGGCGATTTTGTAAACTTGTAATTATTAAATCACTTCCATACTTTTCTTTCAATTTACTAAGAATCCACTTTCGAGATGGCTGCTTCCCTTGGTAATCAGCAAGAATTTCTTCCAGTGAAAATTGGCACTCTTCGTCGTGTTCACTAAAAAAATTTGTGTATGTAACACATTATTGAAGCAGTCGTTTCATTTACAGGTCTTCTAGAAGAATGCCTCTCGATTACTGGACGTTTCAAACTTATATAACAATTCACGTGGTATCTACAGAAGTAATGTTTCTTATATTTGAAATTCTATTTAAAATGTCTTGATCGTGTTTATTTTTGTTTTCCCGTAGAAGGGATAGATCAAACTATTAGGTTTTGAAAGTACTAGTCGCGTATACAGCTAAGGAGATTGATTGTTGCGTATGACGGAAAATTGGAAATGTCGAGCAATTCGTGTTTCATTTGTGGTGATAATTTATCTACTGGTGCGAGCAGAGTGATAAAAAAGAAAGGCATCGCATCTGTTGAAAGCAGCAAGCATCAGTAGAGAAGATAATAAACACGAATTATTATCTAACGTGGATAGTGTAGAAACGCATGAAACATGTTACAAA
>NW_012055565.1:0-725 GCF_000956235.1 Wasmannia auropunctata | reverse complement strand
ATCAGAGAATTATTCTCTACTTCGTGATTATCCGTTCCATTTCTGTGAAACTTTGTACAAATCTAACAATTTATAGAAAGATAAAAATTGACACAAATTAACAATTTAATATTTAAGTTTATTAGTATTCGTATAATATAAACGTTAGTTATAAAATTACGCACATAATTAACAGATTTAGCTATATCTTGCATCAAGTAAAATCAATCATAAATGAGCAATGAGGCCACTCTTTATCGCTTGATTTTACTGACAATTGCAAATTGATGTTAGTTTTTTATATCAAATCTTTTATACAGAGAGTGCGAGTATTTGGCGCAATTTTTTATTTTTTTCTCTTTTTAAAGTAATTTTTTGTATGGATTAATAATTACAGTAAATGGAAAATTTTTAGGATACAAAGAAAGTACTATATAATCTGCTAAAAGGCGGTAAACGTATGTGTAACGTATATGTGTGTATGTGTTTTTTCGCGAGTACGTGTTACAATATTTCAGAGGGCATAAGGCAGGATTAATTTCTATACCATTGTGGAAAAATATTACTGTACTAATAAAAAAATCTGTTGCAACGAATATTGTATAATCAGCAATAATGATGATAGGAATAAAAATTTTTTATAAAAATATCTATTGCACTATTAAATATTTATTACTATATGCACATTTGAACACGAAAAACACAAGTACATTTATTTAATCAAGATTAATACTTATTGATACAAA
>NW_012055564.1:0-1461 GCF_000956235.1 Wasmannia auropunctata | reverse complement strand
TACGACTTGAATTTGGTAACTCGGACCTATTTTGTTGAACAATTTAATTGCATCTTTGGCACTATACAATATTAATTAAGATTTTGTTTTTAGTTTCTGGATTATGTAATTTCTTTATCGAAAGTATCGTATTTAGATATTTGTTTTTTGTAAATTGGAACTCTGAGTTTGACAGTTTTTATTTATAGAAGTGATTGATATATCTAAAATATTAAAATTGTGTATTTAAAAATATATAAGATATTGAATTATATAATATTTTAAGTTAAAATCACATAATTTTGTTTATTCTTACAATAATAAAACGTTTTCGATTATTTAAAATAAAATTGAAATTAGGCCGAAAACCGGCCTTATGGGAACTCCTATCGCCTTATAGCAACACCATCGCTCCGGTTAAGCCAAAATTATTTTAATTGAATATAATTGACCTCAAGAAATAGATTTTTACGTGTTTGAACAAAATCTGGAGGATGCCAAAATCGGCTTTTATGAAGACTCTTCCTTTTGAATGTATATATAACACCTAAAAGTATATTTTTTATTTTTTATATACATCAGGCAATTGCGCTGTTTGTAAGTTTTTAAAACAGGAAACACACAATTGACAATACTATTGTGATATGGACGTTATCACCAGTTTCATTGTGCAATAAAAAATAAGAATGTTTGACGTTGCACTCTAATTATTTTAATATTTACAGTTTTTAACAAAATGATGTTATTGCGAAATGTCAAATTATATTCTTACGAAACTTATACATTTATTCGTAATACATATAATAGCTGCAAAGATAAAAAATAATAAAAAGAAGTTACGACGTATATACGTTGGAACATTATAATATGTATATAAAATTCAGAGAAAAAATATGTAAAATAATTTATTTAACTTTCTTATTAATCTAATGTAACGTCAAACTATCAAATTTAAATTGTTAAAAGAAATTTTTAAGAGAAAGAGTAAAAGGAAATAATCACGTGGTTTCAAGATTTAAGTAAAAATCTGTAAATTTCTTCTCTTATTCGTTTATTGTAATCTAATATAATTTTTTATGTAATGTATTTAATCTCGTGTATCAACGTAAAATTTCACATTCATTTTCGTTTTTTTATGCACGCTAGGATTGCACTCCACAGCTTTTGTTTTACTACACCTCGTTATATATTTATTTTTATTTTTACAGCTAACAGCGTAACAATTCTTGTTCTATTGACATTATTTTTGTCACGTCGTGACGATTGTAAGTAATTCAGTTATTATTATAAATACATTATAATCATATTACATCAAATATTAAATCAGAGAATTATTCTCTACTTCGTGATTATCCGTTCCATTTCTGTGAAACTTTGTACAAATCTAACAATTTATAGAAAGATAAAAATTGACACAAATTAACAATTTAATATTTAAGTTTATTAGTATTCGTATAATATAAACGTTAGTTATAAAATTAC
>NW_012055563.1:0-403 GCF_000956235.1 Wasmannia auropunctata | reverse complement strand
TACAGCAAGTTACCTCTTCAGCTATGGTAATACGACAGCAAAAGCGAATGCAGTAATATAGTCGGTCATTCCGGTTGCTTCCCTTTTTATATGCTATGGCACAATAATTTGCATGCCCCCACCTATTCAACTTTAATTGTTAGTGAATAATACGAGCACTATGTCGAAAATACTATTGGGCAACACTAATTTACCGACGTTTAGTCAATGGTTGGCGTACAAATTTATTTGTAATATATATATTTATTTATATGGTAAAAATAAAAGGTACGACTTGAATTTGGTAACTCGGACCTATTTTGTTGAACAATTTAATTGCATCTTTGGCACTATACAATATTAATTAAGATTTTGTTTTTAGTTTCTGGATTATGTAATTTCTTTATCGAAAGTATCGTATTTA
>NW_012055562.1:0-6924 GCF_000956235.1 Wasmannia auropunctata | reverse complement strand
ACACATGATGGACGTTAAATCCAGTTACAGTAGTTTACCTCTTCACCTATGTGCAACGACAGCAAAAGCGAATGCAGTAATGTAGTCCTTTCGATCGTTTCCCTTTTTATATGTTACAATGAGTTTCACGCACACATGCCCGACTTGTGCTACTTTTGTAAATGATTAGCACACTTGTACCGAGTAAAAAATGATTATCCGTCGATACGCTAATTCACCGACGATTATAGTCGATGTACAATTTTATTTGTAACATGTATATGTGTATTTTTTTTTATACTGCAATGAAAACGATAGATACGATTTAAATCTGATGACTTGGGTCTATTCTATTAAACAATTTAATTGCATTATTATAGCACTGTATATTAAGATATTATTACAGTTTTTAGATTATATAACTTCTTTATCGAAAGTATCGTATTTAAACATTTGTGTAAATTGGAACTATAATAGTTTCAATCTATAATAGTGATTTATATATCTGAAATATACATATATTAAACATGTGTATTTAAAAAATAAGATCTTAAATTATGTAAATCAGTTATCAAAAATGTAGTTGTTTGCTTGAATCGACATTTATACATTTATACAACTTTATTAAAACATTAATTATTCAATAATATTATATATAAAATAATCACTATAAAAATTTAATTATATAATAACGTTGAAAAAAATAATAAACATAAAATCATATAATTACTCTTATTTCTATATTCAATTATTTGTTTATAAATTTTATATGTATATTTGGTATCTATAAATGCTTTTCTTCATTTTTTATATATATACAACTGTGCCTTACTTTACAAATTTCTAAAGCACACAATTAATGATAATATAGGTTGCAACAGGGACATTGTCGTTATCACGTGTTTCACTGGTCAATAAAAAAATGGGACTGTTTGTGACATTGCACTTTTATCTTAATATTTGTAATATTTAACGAAATTATGTCAATGTTATATTCTTACGAAACATGAACATTTATAGTATATATAAATAGCCGCAAAGCTAAACAATGATAAAAAGAAATATGACATACGTTAAAATACGTTAAAATATGAATACATAAGTATATATGTGTATAAAACTCATTCTCAAAGAAAAAAA
The DNA here is from genome assembly GCF_000956235.1 of Wasmannia auropunctata. Lineage (NCBI taxonomy): Eukaryota > Metazoa > Arthropoda > Insecta > Hymenoptera > Formicidae > Wasmannia > Wasmannia auropunctata. Next base: position 5,805 of record NW_012055562.1, on the reverse strand, counting down.
ATGTGTAAAATAATTTTATTAACTTTCTTATTAATCTAATGTAACGTCGAACCATCAAATTTAAGAAAAACTTTATTGGAACGAGAAAGGATTAAGAAAGAGGACGGATAAAAAGGAGGTATGGAAGGACGCAAAGGATAGACAAACTGGCTCATACATACATAGAAGCGCAATCCACGAGTCGAATGCACTTTTGCTCTGGGATATCGAGCAATGTCCTGAAAAGAAAGCTACAACGCTTTTTTCCACAAGCAGTGCTGTTCATCGGTCCTATTCTGGACAAAGAACTTAATCCAGTTAAGTAGTTCCTTATAGGCCAGAACTAAAATGCGATTTCTGTAAAGAGGAATAATCACAAAATTTCAAAATTTACATGGAAATCTGTAAATTTCTCCTCTCATTCATTTATTGTAAACTAATATCATCTTTTACGTTTAATCTTATATTAACGTAAAATTTCATATTTATTTTTTTTATATACACGCCAGGATTGCACTACGTAGTTTTTGTTCCATTATACCATGCTATTTATTTATTTTTATTTTTACTGTTAATAGCGTGAATCTTGTTCGATTGACACTATCTTTTTTACGTTGTAACAATTTAAGCGATGCAGTTATTAAAATGAATACATAGTACAGTTATTTTTTATCTCTCCTGGTTATCCGTTCTATTTCTGCGGAACTTTGTACAAATTTAATTTATAGAAAAAATTAATTTAAACACAAAGACATTATCAAATTCGTATCTATTTATCAATGCATCAAATGTCTGCAATAAATGCCGTTTACGCCGATATTAGATGCATTCGTACATTCTATTGATTCTTGTAATGTCGCCCTCGCTAATGCCCTCTCTTTGGCCGATTTTTGCGTTTGGATCCTGAAAATTTTCAACAATAAGATTTCGGTGCCACTACGAAAATTATTCTTACGTAAGGATAAAGATGCCTAAGAATACGCATTGTGCAAGAATATAATAGTTAATATTTTGATGTAAACAATAGTATAATTCAGTTTGCATCACTAATATATTATGATCTAGAAAGTTCTATCAGTGTGTGTTAAATTGTAGGATATTAATTATATTGTTTTATTATGTCTGAGAATTAGAGGATACATTAACGTTTTTTTTATCAATTACAATTATAATTTTTCTTCTATATTAAAATGATGAAACGGTGGGATATCTCGAATATACTTTTGTAGATGATAATAACTGATCTAGTAATGTAATAGTGTGTGTGTGTGTGTGTTGTGCACGCAAGGTGAAGCATATGGATACATTTGCACTTTAAAATTGCGTATTTTTGAAACCAAGTCCAGATTTAAATTCCATCAAACACATTGGGATAAACTTCTGAAAACGTCAACCCTCCGATTTCAATGAAATTTTGTCAAGCTTTATTTTGATCTAAAATAAAAGCTCTTAAAGGGATTTTTATCAACTCCTATGAAAAAATCATGTTTCTTAATACAATAATAAAAATGAGATAAATTAGTCGATGAAAAAAGAGTGCCCGTTTTTAATCTGATATTCTTTACACTAACTGAAATATATTGTCAAAGTCATGACCCTGAATAACATTCCAAAGGTTTAAGCCGTTAGTTGTTTATTAAAATGTTATTAACAAAATAAGTTTTGAAAAATATATCAATTTAGACGAACAAAATAAAATACCATAATAATTCTTGTTTAATTGCTGAACAGATGTCAACGGCTACCATTATGGAAAAATATTATTGGGTGGGCTAATAAAAAAATCTGTTGAAACAAATATTGTACAATCAGTAATAATAATGGTAAGAAGATAAACTTTTTAAATATTTAAAAATATTTGTTGCATGACTAAATGTTTATTACTCTACATGTACATCCGTACACGAGAAACACAAGTACATTTATAATATTTAATCAAGATTAATACTTATTAATAATACAAATTACGTTTGCCAATAACATAGAAAAGAAGACTTATAATTAGTTATATGTTTTATACACAGTGCTAAATTTTCTTTATTTCTTCATAACATATAAATTTTTCTTAAATATTTTTAATTTAGAATTTTCTTAATACATTAGAGAAAGCTATTATATATATATATTAAAACTATTTTTTTCATCAGTATAATCTTTGATATAAATGCCAATTGCAATCAAATTATTTGCATCCGTACATTCTCTTGATTTTTATAATGTCTGACCTGCTATAGCCTTTTCTCTGACCGATTTGTTCTTGTGCATTTTTATCCTGAAATATGTTAAAAAATATCTCAATGTCAATACAAAAATTATTCTTATACTTATATGCTTAAAACATACATAGATATGTATAATTTAATGTAGCACGTATATTTTGCAAATTTGTGTATAAGTGATTGCTATTTTCTATTTTCAAACGGTAAATTGATAACTTGTGAATTTATCTCTGTTCAGAAATTAATCTACTCTATCAAGGAAATCAACCGTTTCATGACATATAGGATATTTATAAAAATAATGATTACTTACCGTTGTAACAATGGTTGGTTTGCTCTTATCTTTGGCAAACGCGTATGCTGAGTAATGCATCACGCTGCCGTAATCATAAGGAACTCCATAAGCATAGAGCCGCCCCTTTCGAGCCTTCTCAAAATTTTTCTCGTGTCCTAAATATACATATAATATACATATATGATAATGAAAGAGTTTATAATACAGATCTGTAGAATAATCTCTAAGGAGAGACTCAGACGTGATAATTTTAAAAAAATCTGAAACTTATGGTACATGATGTGTATGACTTAGACATTATTTTGGCTAAACAATAAGACGCACTTTTTAGCCAATGTCGAGAAAAATTTTTTCTTTTATTTTAATGTTTACGTCATTTCTATTTAAAATTAATCAAATTTATTATAATCAACGGATATTCAATATAAATATATGAAAAGAAATAATATTAAAAATAATTAAATCAAGGTAACAAGGATTCGAAATAAAGTATTTTTGTGATTTTAAAGATTAGGAAATAAAGATATAAATAATGTGTAATATTATTTATTCTTTAATTGGTATTAGACACTATATATCGTACAATCTTTTATACGTCAGCTTTATAAGTATTGCGTGAGCCTGGATAATATTTGTCATAAAAGCAGGGGAAACACACCGTTTCATGGCATATAGAACACATAAATGCAGCTTTGCCATATGTGCAAGATTTTTTGAGGCTATTGGCAAAGCATACTTGTTATTTGCCATCAAGTCTCAAAAAATCTTGAGCATGTGGCAAAGTTGCGTTTATAATGTGTTCTATGTGCCACGAAACGTTGTGTTTCCCTCGTCTTTTATGACGAATATCATTCAGATTCATGCAATACTTATAAAGCTGACGTATAAAAGTTTGTACAATATACAGTGACCAATAACAATTAAAGAATAAATAATATTATATGTTATTTGTATATTCTATTTTTTCCTAATCTCCAAAATCACAAAAATACTTTATTTTGGATCCTTGTTACGTTGTTTAATTTGATTGTTGCATTGGGTTTTATTTATCGCAAGTTTTGGTTACATTGTAAATGAAATTTTTTCAAAAAATAGGCATTTACCGATAATATCCATATAATTAAAAGAAATAATAATTTATTTCCACAGAAACGTTATCCGTCCGGTAAAGGATGCACTGTAGCGTCTCTGTCAGTACAAAAATGCATCTATAATCGTCATGTAGTGAAAAAATGTACTTGGCGGCAGCCGCTACCGCGTCTTCTGATGTGTGTTTTATATATTTATATTGAATATCCGTTGATTACTATAAATTTGATTATTTAAATAGAAAATACATAAATATTAAAATTAAAAAATTTTTTTCTCGACATTGGCTGAAAAAATAATGTCTAACAATAAGTAATACACTTCACGTACCATATGTTTCAGATTTTTCTAAAATTACTACGTCTGAGCCTCACTTTATCAGTCAATTAACAACTATTACTTGTTAGAAAAGTGTTATTTAGACATAATGAGTCATTGTCTCGATGATATGACATTTATATTATTAATAATTCTTAAATTAAAAACAAATTGTTTGAGATTTTCTAAAGTCAGAATGTCGATAGAAGGCAGATAGAAAAAAATTATCACTTAAAAGATGCACACGTTATTTTAATATATTAATTACAAACTCAATGGTATTTCAGATATTAATAAATGAAAAAAAGTACTCTTTAATTCAATAGTTCAATTTCAATTAAACATCCAATTAATCATTATTTAAACGTAATAGGTTTTAATTATAACTATACATACCTTTTTCAACATTTTCCAATTTAATTTTCACGTAAGAATCTCGGTCGTATCTAGATTGTTCGTGCCAAAAGCCCATAGCATGAGTGATCTCATGCATGGGGGTTCCTATAGTATGCGCACAACCGTTATGCAAGTTCACCTCTTGTTCACCTGTGCCTTGCATGCCAATCGGGCTCCGGCATCCAACATTTTCGCTTTTAATATTAATATAATTGATTTGATTCGTCCTTTTTACAAGTCGTATGCATCCTTTTAATTTCATATTAATTTCGTTTATCCCACCAATTATATTGTTACTTTCAGCCTTAGCTGTAATGTAAAAGTTATAAACAAAAATGATTAAAACCATAAATAAATTTGAGAATACCTTTTGTGGACAAGCTGCATCTTGGTGTATTTTAGATTTTAAAATAAGTGATTGAATTTATGCAAATTAGATATAATTTACACAATAAAAACGTTAACCATCTATTATACGCTTAGGAGTATATATTTAATTTATTCAATATTTAATTTTTTTTTAATATTTGCATTGAACATAATCAGAAAACAGGTTAATAATAATATCGGTATTATTATTTCATTTTATTTAATATTTGTTTTTCTAAGTTAGTAATATTAGAAATATTACTAAATATATCTGTTTAAAAGTCGATGTAATCATGAAGAAAAACGCGAGTAAGAATGATGTGGTTGTCACATTTCATATACTATGGATATCTTTGTTAAAAAAAAAACTGTCTGTGGGTGAAGTATAAAAGGTGTATTTAAAATTTTTTAAATTGTTAAATATGTATCAAAAAATAACATAACATAAAATATATATTTATATATACGTATTTATCGTATATATTTATTATGGAATAAAAATTTATTAATTGGAAAATTTAATATTTTTTTAGTTGTATAATATTATGCTATTGTATAACTATATGCATATATCGTGCAATATTTTATTATTCTTCCAATATGGTCTTCAAAAAATTAATGAAAAATTATTAAAAATACTTTTTCTTTTATTATTTCGATATAATTATATTCGAAACCAAAAGTTCGAATATATTGTATAATATATTACATAAAATTTGATTTAGATTCTGATATTCTCGATATTACATTATGTGTCTAATGTGATTTAATATCATTGTAATTTTTTTATTTGGAAACATTTGATATTTTTACAAAGACTATTCAATTATAATGAAATAATACCTAGCTATTGAATTTCAAATCATTAATTTCGAAATTAATTAATTCGCGAATACTTAAAATTGCAAAATATCTGAATTTTTATTCTCAAAGGTACTTACTGTAGCTACCAGTAATTGTGTAGGGAATAATGCCACCAGGCCAACGCTTTGCCTTAGTATCACCGTTTCTTGTGGTGCTATTTGAAATCATGATATCTCCCTCGAAGTAGTTACCCAATTCCTCAGGGTTCATTTTCATATCTTTGGTCCATTGCGTTACCTTGACTCCTGTTTCGTAATCCGGTTCCGTCTTGTAATT
>NW_012055561.1:0-346 GCF_000956235.1 Wasmannia auropunctata | reverse complement strand
TCAGTTCTTAAAGCTACTCATTGGTGAACCACCTCAGATGCGTTGCCGAATTTTTAGGTTTCGCACCTTGTTATTGGTGGGTCCCTGATATGATCTTATTTGGTAGATTTTCTATTGGTGGTCGTATCTATCAGGCCAAATTCGTTTGATCCGACCGCGGCAAAATCAATGTTTATTCCGAACGTGAGATCTTGAATTTTTCTGTTGGGTTATCTTGTCGTTTGATAGAATTTTATGACTCGACATGTGTGGGCAGTTTATTATTTTATTCTATGGAATTTGGAGTTTCCTTCCGGTTTTGTCATGAATCCAGCCCAAACATACTTGTTGACAGTTTATCTGTTAA
>NW_012055560.1:0-448 GCF_000956235.1 Wasmannia auropunctata | reverse complement strand
CTGTGACTGATTCTAATTCTCTTCCGATTTTTGTTACACACCCCAAGTCCGGGAATGTCCTGATTTATATAGAAAACTCATGGGATGTGGGAGGTGGCAATTTGAGGAAAAAATGAATTTGGTTGGGAGATTCGATTCGGGATCACTCCGCCCGTTTTACGGTTATCAATTCTTAAAGCTACCTATTGGTGAACCACCTCAGATGCGTTGCCGAATTTTTAGGTTTCGCACCTTGTTATTGGTGGGTCCCTGATATGATTCTTATTTAGTAGATTTTCTATTGGTGGTCGTATCTATCGGGCCAAATTCGTTTGATCCGACCGCGGCAAAAATCAATGTTTATTCCGAACGTGAGATCTTGAATTTTTCTGTTGGGCTATCTTGTCGTTTGATAGGATTTTACGACTCGACATGTGTGGGCTGTTTATTATTTTATTCTATGGAATTT
>NW_012055559.1:0-769 GCF_000956235.1 Wasmannia auropunctata | reverse complement strand
CGTGTGCTCTTCCGATCTGTTAAACATACTATTTAGTAATGGAAGAAGAAAATCAAACATAAATGATAATTTAGAATTCAATTCAAGATATACAATACGGTGTTAAGAATTAAATTAAAATGAAAGCTTAACATAATATAATTACGGAAATGATGTAATCGGTTAGCATAAAAAATATATACATATAATAACAAAGATATAAGGAGAAGTGTGTGTATAATTTCGCATTATGAAGAATTTAAAGATGTGAGGAATTATAGTAGAAGGAGGAAGAAATTTAAGAAGGACAGGATTTTGGAAAAACAACAAAAAGAAGACATGACTTACATTTTGATGAATTAATTAGGTAATGCAGTCGTTCCGATTGAGACTTGAGAGTTCTTAGAAAACAATGTGAAACTCGGACTTACATCGCGCACAGATTCTAATGACTGATTTAATAATGCAGATACACAGAGAAACGACAGCAGAAGGTCTGTGTCTGATTCTAATTCTCTTCCGATTTTTGTTACACACCGAAGTCCGGGAATGTCCTGATTTATATAGAAAACTCATGGGATGTGGGAGGTGGCAATTTGAGGAAAAAATGAATTTGGTTGGGAGATTCAATTCGGGATCACTCCGCCCGTTTTACGATTATCAATTCTTAAAGCTACCTATTGGTGAACCACCTCAGATGCGTTGCCGAATTTTTAGGTTTGCACCTTGTTATTGGTGGGTCCCTGATATGATTCTTATTTGGTAGATTTTCATTGGTGGTCGTATCTAT
>NW_012055558.1:0-334 GCF_000956235.1 Wasmannia auropunctata | reverse complement strand
ATAATAATACATGTGCATATGCTTATTTCCATCATACTTAATCACACAATATTTCTTATGTTTTATGAGATTATTTTTCAATCGGTAGGTATATTATAAAAATATGCAAAAACAATTAAGTATTAGAAAGATTAAGAAATATTACAAACAATTAATATGAGATAACGTCAACACTGTCAAAGCGGATCTTGGCGTTTAAATTGTAAGATTCACATTTTAAAATATTATTGAGCACCAAGATTCGCTTTGACCGTTGATCTCATATTAATTGCATGTAAAAACAAATTTTGAACATGTTTTTGTTAAATAACGTTTTCAAGAATAATTTATTTTA
>NW_012055557.1:0-435 GCF_000956235.1 Wasmannia auropunctata | reverse complement strand
TTTAATTTTATAAAAATATTTTTAATTTTATACAGTCAATTCAGAAAATTTCCTGTAATGTTGTTTTCCTGTAATTCCTTTGGAATGGGGGTGTGCCCTGCTACGAATTGAAGTCTTATCACCTTTGTTACTTCAGAGACGGAAAGTAACAAAGATAGACGTTGGACCTATACGAATCCAGGCAATGCGCAAGCAAGGCTCTATCCTTTTTCGCCAGATTGGACATACAGGTCTGCTTTAGAATGATTAATGTGTTTTGTGTGGATATATGTATACTTCTCGATATTTTCCGGTACTTTGAAGATCAATGAATATGCGATACGGCTCGCAACAGACAGATCAGACCAGCAGGGACGGAGACTTCCTTATGAAGGGTATGGACTTTTTCACACCTATAGAGATCCCGCGTGGGTGTGGAATTCCACACCCTAAATT
>NW_012055556.1:0-847 GCF_000956235.1 Wasmannia auropunctata | reverse complement strand
ACGTAATTTGGTCGCGGTTAAAAAGATGCCGCCTCGACTAAACAGTTTTACTGATGACTACATTGTTTTCCTGCTGTATTTAAGGCGCAGAGGCCTTCGTCACGGAGATTCCCTCATTGATAAAGCCCAACGGTTGTTCGCGTGTCGCATAAAGATCTCGTTCCCGTTCTCTTTCTCGAATCTGTTCAATTTTAATTCTGTGCCGACAGAGAGAAAGAGAGAGAGAGAGAGAGAGAGAGAGTGCGAGACGAATGGACGCGGGGGTGAATTGGCGGGACTTGGATGGTGGCGGCGGTGGTGGGCATGGCAATTTTCCGAACGTCACGGCAACGAACCACCTCTCGTTCGCCTCGTCAGCGATTTTCGGTCGGGCGCTGATTAAAACGACGGCTTTCCGATAAAAGCGCGCCGAATTCCCGCGAATTTCTGTTGCAACCGGACTCGCCGCCGCTGCCGTTGTTTCTGCAATCAACTGCGCTGCGCGATCGCGATCGATTTCATCGCATGCGGTGCGACGCGCGATGAACGAGGGAACGGGGGAAAAAAAATATCGGGAGGAGAAGCGGGGAAGGTGGAACAGGGAGAAAAAAGGGACGCTGGTAATCGCGCGTCCGGGAGCGGTAAATTGATTCGCATCATTGAGAATGTTACGAATTTATCTGCCGACTGTTGATTGATATCGCGAGTCCCGGATGTCTCGAATTTTCCGATTTTTCGAGCCACATTGCGTTTGTCCTTCCACGAAGTGAATAATTATAATTAAAAAAAAATATGTACCGCAATTCATAAAAAATACTGAAAGATTGATCTATGTGTGAATTTTCGTGTTAATCATATCCACAATTTT
>NW_012055555.1:0-490 GCF_000956235.1 Wasmannia auropunctata | reverse complement strand
GATTTGGACTCAAAAAGATGTAAGTAAAAATAATGTTTTTTTATAGATTTTGATTTCCTGAATATGATAGAACTGTTAAAAAGTTCGTAGCGCTTGGAGAACATCTTGAAAATTGAACTTTTTAATAGTTCTATTGTATTCAGGAGATCAAAATCTATAAAACACTATTGTTTTTACTTACACCTTTTTGAGCCAAATCGGCCCTTTTTTAACATCCTCCTTTGTGTAGAATTTGTGATTTGTTAACAATGAATTTCTCAATGAGACGAGAACGAGATCGGTACCGACAATCAAGATCGAGATGCAGCAAACAACACACAGGCCTGCAAAATTGAAGGTCGTAAAAACGTTTTTACATTTTAANGTAGATATTTTTGGATGCTAAACATGAATCCATTCAATTATTCGAATTTGACAATCTCAATTTTGAAAAAAATGACGCCAAAAATTCAATTTGTTTTCATGATCAGCGCCGACAGCAAATTTTTTT
>NW_012055554.1:0-1056 GCF_000956235.1 Wasmannia auropunctata | reverse complement strand
TATATACAAAAATTTTTAAAGCGCTTTGCTTCGCGGTTGATCGACAATTATATAAAGCCTTCAACAATGTTGAATGTCAAGTTAAAAAGGTAATAATAATTTGATTATTTTGAAACGATGCAATTTACGTTAATAATTGTCTTTTGAAAGATTTATGCGTAATACGAGAGAGAGAGAGAGAGAGAGAGAGAGAGAGAGTATAAAGATATGTATCTATATTAAGTGCTTTTGTATTCAAATATCGGCCACGTGACACGTACTCATCTGACATAAACCTATCCCTATTTCCCTCGCTCGCGAAACGCGCGGGAACGCGACGGAAATGGGTCACGGGAACGCAGGCGGCGGTATTCAAAAGGAGCCGATCCGCGGCGAGACGTACGGGACCGAAAGCGGCGAGACCGCCGCAGCTGCTGGACAGTGAACCTGCCAACCTGTACGTGCAACTTGTACGTATATGCGTGTTAACACCGGTGGGGTACGTGACCCCACCTCCGTCGCGCACATCAGGGACTATCACTACCTACCTACCTACCTCTATTCAGGAGATCATCTTCCCGAAGTAAAAGCCGAGTACTGAACGAGCGTGGGCACAGACAGCATCATGCGCTTGGTGAGTACGAAACCACTCATTCACTGATCAGCTTTCCCGCTTAGTGAACTTTCCTTCGATTTTCTCTTCTTTCTCTCTTTTTTTTTTCTTTCCTTTTCGTTTCTTCGAAACACATCAGCTGTGTCGATCCTCTTCCTGCTCTCCTCTTCGCGGTGGTGGATTACGCATTTCTCGTGTCAAGTGACAGTGACTCGAATAATATCGATCTCGATGAGTGCGAATTAGTGATCGGGTACAGGTTTAGAAAAACTTGATGGTGACACAAACGTAATAATATCTCGAAGCCAGCTGTATCTCAAATTATGCATTCGAGATTAAAAATTGCGAATTGAAGATTAAAATTTAACCAACCGAAACGAAACGGGATAATTTTAAAATTAAAATTATCTGAATAATTAAATTCTAATTTTCAATTTGCAATCCTCGGTCTCCAATGCGTAGTC
>NW_012055553.1:0-1317 GCF_000956235.1 Wasmannia auropunctata | reverse complement strand
TCTCTCTATCTATCTATCTATCTATCTCTCCCCCCCCCAGCCTCCTCCTCTATCTTCATCCCGGTTATATATGTATGCGAGTATGTTCGTCTCTAAGGGTCGTCCAGGGTTCGCCATGGAGCACTTGTATCACCCTCTGCAGAATTGTCTCCAGGGGACGTTTGACCTTCGAGTTAGGTGGAAGTTTCTGAAGTTGCGGCGATTATAAAATTTTTTCGCAAAGTGTTTATCGCGTGCGATTCGTTCAGATTGCATAATGGGTCCGAGTTTGGTGACCCGCGACGCGACGGTGCGAATCACGCGATCGGCCTGTTTCGTGAGAGCCGGCTTGTAAAATCACGCCTAAGCGACACTAGATCTGATTCAGTAAAGAGGAGAGAACGAATTGCATGACGAGTTTAAAACTTTGCTTTTTTTCCTTGTTTTTTTTCCCCTATAAGGGTTTGGTGACTGGCATGGTATTTTAAATTAACGTATTATTAGCTGCAAAATAGACTCTTATCCGATAAGCATAATCGGGGCTTAGTAATGAATAAAGATTCGTGGAAATATTTTTAAAAACATTCGTTGTGACTTTAAAAAATTCTCTACCCTGATTTTATTCTATATTTTTTTCTATATTTTTATGCGAAGTTAGCCGTGCACCAATTTTATACTCGCTAATGAATATAAAAATATCTTTATGAATGGAAAATATTTTAAAACAGATTGAAGTAATGCATATGTATATATAATGTATATGCGATGTTTGAGGAATATTTTGAATGAATGAACTTCCGGTTTACCTCGTTGTAGCCTGCGCGCTAATTACCCTGAATTCGACGTCAGTGAATTGCGCGCGGGCGCGTCAAATTAACGTCTTGACGGGTTAACGTTACGAGAGCAAGCCCTAATATACGTCAGTATGACGACGATATAAAAGTTTCTTCGCGAGACGGTAATAATTAGGAAGTTACGCCGCCAGGAAGACGACGTGGCCGCAAATCGGATGAGAGTTCTCATCGGAGGTGGATTTCGGTCTCGCTGTCTTCCGTGTGCTCTCTCTCTCTCTCTCTCTCTCTCTCTCTCTCTCTCTCTCTCTCTTTCTCCCTCTACCTCTTTCTCCCTCTTCCTCTTTCATGTAGATTAGCATATTCCCTCTGTGGGGCGAGTCTCTCTCTCTTCCTGTGACCTGCGCCATGAATGGGCCCTGTTCAAGGGGTCCCACGAACAAAGTTACCGCTGTGCGTGCTCTCCCGGTGGAAGGGAAGCTGTCAGTCGCGAATAGGGATGCTCCTCCGTATCTCGGTAGCGCCGAGAAACCGACTTACTTTCCTT
>NW_012055552.1:0-375 GCF_000956235.1 Wasmannia auropunctata | reverse complement strand
TGTTTCAACATCATGTTTGCGATTGTATGTATCGCTTGCAATCTCTCGTCATAGTCCGCTGAATATAATGTGAAAACTATAGATCTATATCGGATTAATAGTGGAACAGGTAAGATAGGATGTATACACTCGCCTTCTTTTTATTTCACATTCGCTGTCTCTTTATTTCTGATTTTTACGTTAGGAATTACGATTGCACGTTGTTATTGGACTTACGTACTTGCTGTGTCACTTAAAACCAGGATGTATCTTATTATTCGCACCGAGGATTTCGTCGGTAGCTTTTATTCATCGATAGCGTGTACAATGGCACGGTCACACACGTTGTGATCATCGTTAATAATAAAACTGAGTCGACAAGGCACACAGGGGATA
>NW_012055551.1:0-727 GCF_000956235.1 Wasmannia auropunctata | reverse complement strand
CCTCGCCCGCCGAATCCCCCATGCAGAAGCGGCATGGCGCATTCACGTTGCCTCCCACCTTTCTCACCATAACGCCGCGACTACCCTTCGCCTACCCTCGCCCGGGGTACAAACGCAAAAATGCGCTCGTCGCTGCCGCCGTCGCTGCCGCCACCGCGCGCGGGATACGCGTGCACGCACGCACACACACGCGCGCGCACGCGATGCTGGACTACCCGCCGGCGCGACTCCCACGTCACGGTGTAACCAGCTTGGAAGATTCGCATTTACCTAATTGTGTCTCCGTTTATTTATTCTGCGCCGGGGCCTATTTAGATTACGCGATGCGTGCATGCACAACTGCACGGGAGCGGCGAATCGGGCCCAATTCTATCCCGCCGACAGATGATCCCGCGCGATCGCTGTTTACTCTGAGCCAACCGCTTGCACCACGGCAGCGGTAAAACGGACGATTATGATGTATCTGGGCGTCTGTTAATTGGACCACCGAAATTTTCGCACGCCGCAACGACGTACCGCGTTGAAATTACCGCGACGGAAATGCGTGTACACCGATGCATAACTCATTACCGGTTTCTTACAGCTTGGATGTTTTGCATTTTGGAGCATAATTGGTTATTCTGGCCTATATTCGCAATCCTAATACTTGCAATAACCATACTTCTGATGGCGATGTCCCATGCCGCTGAAATGATTGCGCGTGCGATTTTCGGATCTTACTTCGTAA
>NW_012055550.1:0-984 GCF_000956235.1 Wasmannia auropunctata | reverse complement strand
GTCGTCGTCGTCGTCGTCGTCGTCGTGCCGATATACGATCGCGCGAAGGTAATCGCAGGCGAATTCGCGGGACTCTCGTCGATCGTCCTAGCAGACGAGCGGCGGAGGGCGATCGGCGCGGCGCCGACGGCGCCGTTGCGCGCGGTCGCCGGCCGCGGCGGCCGGGCGGCCGTCGTCCGTACTCCGTCCTGCATACGTGGCAGAGGCCGCGCGCCAATCGGAGGCACCGGCGGCCGATAGGCGTGGCTTGCGGCGCCTAGTACAGCTCGCTCCACGTCCGGCCGCCATAGTACTTCGGGGAATCGAGCCGCGCGCGCGTGTGTAATTCCTGCTGCTGCTCCGAGTCGCGCTCTCGCCATCTCTCTCTCTCTCTCTCTCTCTCTCTCTCTCTCTCTCTCTCTCTCTCGACAGGCACGCGCGTTCTCGGCAGTTGCATTAGCGAGATCCCATTTCGATGGAGAAAAGGATGAGCGGGCGAGAGGAGATCGTTCCTCTCGCGCATTCGTCTCATTCGAATTCCGAATTTTCCATTTCGATTTCGAGGTTTTCTTCCGTGCGCTTTTTGCTCGGCCGATATTTGCGCGCGCGCGTCTGCTCGAATAGAAGGGCGATATTCTTGAGAGCTTCTGACCGGCGGCCCTCCCTCGAGGGCTGCTCTTTCCACATTTGCTTTTGGAGATTCGATGGACTTTTCAAATTATCCCGTCGGCGTAATTCGCCGGATTCGTATCGCGCTGCGTCGAGAGATTGTATGGTATTGCTGATTAAATTGCCTGCGTTATAGGTATCTATGCGCGTTCGAATTGCTGTTTTGCGTCTCGTGTTCCTCTTCTAATCTACTACTAAAGTAAACTGAAAATTTTATGTATACAAGGCGCACATCAAAAGGCGCGCGCTCTCTCTTAATTACTGGGAGTAGAAATTTTGCATCGACCCTGTTGGTAGACTTGTTGAAAAACATGGAATTATTTAAGTATTAAACTT
>NW_012055549.1:0-515 GCF_000956235.1 Wasmannia auropunctata | reverse complement strand
TATATGTACTTCCCGAGTATGTTGCTAACTTTTTTCATGAATATCTATTATTTTTTAGGTAAAAGAAATTTAACTTTTTTACAATTTTGTTCGCGTTAATTCATATGCTGAAATTCAGCGTGTCTGACAAATATTATCTTTTAATTATATAATAATTTTCATGAAATAAGTAATGTCGATTGATCGTATTATTTGATTATAAAATCATTATGATAAGGAGATATAGATTCTCTCTCTCTCTCTCTCTCTCTCTCTCTCTCCGAAACGGATTCACCTCGTTTAACTCTCCTTTACTCATAACTTTTAACTCTCCAGTCGACTTCTTATAAAAATCGAGGTATACGTGGGATGAGAGTCTGGGATCGAATCCGGGACTCGCCGACTACAAGTCGATCGTTCTTATACAGAGCTATGCGTCACCTCGTTAAACTTGTATTTAATATTTACCATTTTTTATATACAACATTGTGTTATATAGTTATATCATGTTGCAAATACCAAATCCTATTAAATAT
>NW_012055548.1:0-419 GCF_000956235.1 Wasmannia auropunctata | reverse complement strand
TATCCCCTGTGTGCCTTGTCGACTCAGTCATTATACGAAGTTATACGATATTGCCCGATGTTTGCCATATTATCACGAAGTCACCCTCTGTGTTTGCGGCAAGAAGCGGCACGAGGAATGCCGCACGCAACTAATTCCAACAGGGTAAAATTTCAATGACCGAATGTGTGTCCGAAATATCAATTTCAGTCATACTTAATTATACTTACGTATAATCATCGAATTTTAGTCTCTCTCTTTTTCTCTCTCATCAAATAAATAGTTCTAATAAATTTTATTAAATCATCAAAAAATATATGTTAGAGTATCGACAAATTTTCATATTCTAGCAACCATTTTTTGTCAACATAATTTGTTTGATGATTCAACGAAATTTATTTTCTCAATTTTGTATTCAGCAAAATTTTAGATCTTTTAGA
>NW_012055547.1:0-422 GCF_000956235.1 Wasmannia auropunctata | reverse complement strand
TCTTAATAACCTTCTACCTACTGACAAGATTGATGCTCTTTTCAAGGAAAAAATGCAGAATTCCAAGGTCTTCGCTGATTTTATTGGGAAGTTAATATCCCCGAAAATGCAGAAATTAGCGGGAGATCTATTGGCAACTCAAACTTATCAAAATTATATTAATACGGCCAAAGAAAATGGATTGGAATTGGTGGAACTGGGAAAACTTATCATTAGAGTAATTGGTCTTAAGGTATAAACTCATAAAATTAGTATGTGTAATATTTTAAAAACACATTTTAAACGTGTACTTTTATGTTGTTATATGTTGATGCTATGAATATTGACTTGTTGATAATACCAAACAATAGAATGATAGAATTTCTTGAATTAAACAATTTTTTTCCAAATTGCAAATAATGATTTTATTACTTCTCATCAAC
>NW_012055546.1:0-511 GCF_000956235.1 Wasmannia auropunctata | reverse complement strand
TCAGCTACGTAGAACAAGATGAAAAAGTACTGAATGCTCTGGAATACATGTTTTCACCTGAATTTGAATCCATGGCGCGCGAAGTCGAAGCTCTTAAGGAATATCAAGCTATAGTAGCATATCTGGAGAAGAATGTATTGAACGTTATCGATTCTGTCAAAACCATTGGAATGCAAGCTTACGTACCGCAAATTAAAATTAAGGGCAAATCTCAAATTGGAATACAGAAGATTGGTGATGGAATGATAGGAATGATCGAGGATCTTAATAACCTTCTACCTACTGACAAGATTGATGCTCTTTTCAAGGAGAAAATGCAGAATTCCAAGGTCTTCGCTGATTTTATTGGGAAGTTAATATCCCCGGAAATGCAGAAATTAGCGGGAGATCTATTGGCAACTCAAACTTATCAAAATTATATTAATACGGCCAAAGAAAATGGATTGGAATTGGTGGAACTGGGAAAACTTATCATTAGAGTAATTGGTCTTAAGGTATAAACTCATAAAAT
>NW_012055545.1:0-375 GCF_000956235.1 Wasmannia auropunctata | reverse complement strand
CGGCGAAACCAGCGCCAAAAAAGGCCCCGACGCGACCTATCGCCGCGGTCGCTCCGTCCGTCCAGGCCCCATCGCGAAAGCGAACGACCCCTGCGCCCCTAAGGGTGTACGCGCGCCGTCCAAGGCCGTCCGCGACCGGCCCCGTCGAGACAATAGATCTCACTCAATAAAACGATTCTTAAAATACTTCTGTCTCAGTCTCTCTCTCTCTTTCTCTCACACGAGACCTCTTCCGCCCTCTTCCAGGTCCCGGCCTCATGTGCCTCACTACAAAGAACCGTCGAACAAGGCTGCATCCCCTCGTTGTCCTGTCGTGGTGGATAGATCAGGCCGCGTGCCTGACTATCTATGGATATACCGACGAGACAGGAGCAG
>NW_012055544.1:0-423 GCF_000956235.1 Wasmannia auropunctata | reverse complement strand
GACAGTTCGACCCGCGGGTGTTCGACGTCGCCCGTCCTAGCACCTCAAGGGTGGAGCCAACCATCCTTTCAGTCGAAACAATCCCTCCTGAGCGCCGTGTGAATTTCGTTCGGAGGAACCCTCCTCCCGAGAGCACTCGAGGGCCTCTCTCTCGTCGGCCGGTCTCTAGGCCACCCCCGGCGAAACCAGCGCCAAAAAAGGCCCCGACGCGACCTATCGCCGCGGTCGCTCCGTCCGTCCAGGCCCCATCGCGAAAGCGAACGACCCCTGCGCCCCTAAGGGTGTACGCGCGCCGTCCAAGGCCGTCCGCGACCGGCCCCGTCGAGACAATAGATCTCACTCAATAAAACGATTCTTAAAATACTTCTGTCTCAGTCTCTCTCTCTCTTTCTCTCACACGAGACCTCTTCCGCCCTCTTTCCA
>NW_012055543.1:0-673 GCF_000956235.1 Wasmannia auropunctata | reverse complement strand
TGATTATATATATGTACAGGCTGTTCCCAGATTGTGACAAGTTGTTTACATCGATTTGACTTGACCTTACGACATTAAAATTTTGCTTCGTAAGCATTGTCTAGCCGTACGCGATAGAAACGATTCATAGTTATACATTCGCAGCATATTGCGGAAATAGATTTCCTTTCATTTTTATCCTTTGTTAAATGCAAAAAATGCGAGCGGAATGTGCTACGTGAAGAATTGCTGGGTGCGCGCAGCATAAGCGAGTACGGATATGATGTGCGCATATAGTTTGTAATTATTTCTCGAAAATGATACTTTGGAAAATAACTTTATCACACATGGTTGAATTCGTATTAAAATAACCTTTAATTTGGTCACAAAAAAAATTTCAAAATAAAAAAAAAGTGAAGTAGTAGGGGAAACATTTAAAAAAATTAAAAAAATTATTTTGTTACTACTATCACAAAGTTCACTTCATGCCATTTAACTTTGATCTAAAACATTTTTTTCTATCTCTCATAGTTTCGACAATATTCGTCGGAAGAAAAAAACCGATTTTTTTCAAGAGGTGGTTTCATCCCTTTAAAACGGAATTGAGCACCAACGAAAAATAGTTTCATGCTACGGATGAACTGCTCTACTTTTACACCAAGAGTCAGATTTTTCNGAATTTTCGGGTCGCAAA
>NW_012055542.1:0-412 GCF_000956235.1 Wasmannia auropunctata | reverse complement strand
TGTCTATTAACCTCTATCTTTAATCATCATCATTGAAATATTCTTCAACTGGTTCAACTTGTGAATGTTCTTCAGCTCTTTGCCTCTGCCGAATTAAATTTAATAACTCAAATTTAACACTTCCACGAGCAGGTGGTGGAGCAACAACAGCTACTGGAATTTCTTTTTTACATGCGTTATATTTTAGTGTAGGAGAAAACTGTATATCGCACAAATTTTAATTTATCAATAAATATTGCACAACATGTATTCTTACTTATATTTATATTATATTATACTACAATAAAAATAGGAATAATTTACTACGTATGCGTCTTTCACTATTTTAGTCTTGAAATTAATTCATATTCAAATGCTTACTCAAATGCTTCGCAAGTATTCTTCGCAGATATTAATATAATATCTGCGCGAT
>NW_012055541.1:0-506 GCF_000956235.1 Wasmannia auropunctata | reverse complement strand
TTTTTTCCATTTTCACCTTTTTTTCTTTCTGCGCATTCTTGTTACATACATATTAAACCTGTAAGTTAAAATGAAATGTTATGATAATTACAAATTTCGTATATTTTTATTTCATTATTTATTTCAGTGTTTAGAATTCAAGCCTATTAACCTCTATCTTTAATCATCATCATTGAAATATTCTTCAACTGGTTCAACTTGTGAATGTTCTTCAGCTCTTTGCCTCTGCCGAATTAAATTTAATAACTCAAATTTAACACTTCCACGAGCAGGTGGTGGAGCAACAACAGCTACTGGAATTTCTTTTTTACATGCGTTATATTTTAGTGTAGGAGAAAACTGTATATCGCACAAATTTTAATTTATCAATAAATATTGCACAACATGTATTCTTACTTATATTTATATTATATTATACTACAATAAAAATAGGAATAATTTACTACGTATGCGTCTTTCACTATTTTAGTCTTGAAATTAATTCATATTCAAATGCTTACTCAAAT
>NW_012055540.1:0-447 GCF_000956235.1 Wasmannia auropunctata | reverse complement strand
TTTTCATATTTTTACAAAATATATCTCAATATTTGAATTGCAAATTAATAAATATTAAATATTAAAAATAGATATTATAATACTCATCTGACATAACGTGGAAGAGAACCTCGATGAATTATAACCTTACGTACACCCCAATACTAACCAAACTTATCCAACGTGTCACGACGCGAACTGTCATCGCCGCGAAAGTTCAGAGCGCGACTTCGACTTCGACTTCGTGCGAGGCTGCAAGATTAGAAATTCTAGCGCCTCTTGTGTCAGAAATTGTAAAAGTACACTTCCCCCACTCCGCAACTGGTCGACGATAATGACGTTTCTTAATCTGAAATTCCTACATTTCGGACTTTGCATTGCAATATCTCCGCTCGTAGGACATGTAGAAAAAAAATAACACACTTTCATTATATAAGTCGAACCAAAATTATCGATTAAGTCTAGTTA
>NW_012055539.1:0-1002 GCF_000956235.1 Wasmannia auropunctata | reverse complement strand
CCGGGCTCGACGGCCAACGTCGGGCCCGGTCGCCGGCCGTTCCGTTCGGGACGCGGAATCGGCACGTACGGCCGCGGATCCGGCCGGTCACCGTCTTGTCAACGTATGCCGCCATATTGGTTCGCGGGAATCGCCAGGTACGGCGCCGGAGCGCGGAGCGGCGCGGCGCACGGAAAGGGACGCACGGCGGCGTAGCACGCGAGTACACACTCGGCGGAAGAGAATTAACTCACCCGTGTTGTACACATGTAGCTCGTCGACGATACCCTCGTTCCCGCCGCCGAAAACGACCATGAGATCCTTGATGGCGACCGCCCGGTGGCCATGCCTGGGTCGCGGCTGGGGCCCGGTCGGATTCGCGATCCGCTTCCACTTTAGCATGGGTGCCGCCATGATGACCGTCGATCACATCATTTTTTCATACCGCGCGATCGTACAACACCACCAGCACTCGCGCGGTCGTTTTTCGTCGTCGTTCGCGATCCCGTTCGTCGTCGTCGTCGCCGCCGCCGCCGCCGTCGTAGCCGTCATCATTCAACACTCCGCAAGCAACGGTCCAAGCGCGCAACGTAAAAGACTATATTTACTCTATTGTAGTACCGGTTCGTTCATTTATGCCTTCGACGCGACTTTTACCGCGCGACCACACGCATCAATCATCAGTCCTAGGATCTCTCTTGCTTGCGTCGCGCGTTCTTCGGACGATTCTCCAACTTCCATTCGTGACTCTTGAAGGCCGTTTTTTCAAGCCAACTTTCTACTTATTTTAATGTACCAGCTGTAACATAGAGTGATTTTCATAAAGACGACTGAAACTTTTAATTAAGGCTCGTAAGAACAAAAAAATCTATATATAGATTTGACGAAAAAGTTTCATTATTATTAATGAAAATGAAATTACAATTTTAAAAATGTGAAAACACAAGAAATTATTAATTGAGTTAGATATAGATGTTTATATAAAGACTCTATTTTCTCTATTTTTTAGCTATTATATATAAT
>NW_012055538.1:0-469 GCF_000956235.1 Wasmannia auropunctata | reverse complement strand
ATAATTATACTATACGATTAAATTAATAATTAATTTCTCTGTTATACACACATATATAAAATATATTATTTTATTAGTGTTAGCATAGAAATAAACTCTCTCTCTCTCTCTCTCTCTCTCTCTCTCTCTCTCTCTCTCCATTAGCTAGTAATGTATAAAATGTATGAAATACTATCCATGTTAGAATAATGATTCTCCTTCATTAAATGTCAATTTGTCAGGAATATTTTTATGTCAAAATACAGGGTGTTTGCCCGCTTCCCGAAGTAACATATTTTTGTCTACCTCTTGACTTGGGAAATGTCGGCCCTAGCCGATCATAACGCTCTGTCACCGCGTCCATAGGTGACATATCGCCTCTCTGCACCGATCCTATAATCCGTTTTTATCTTTATTCCGTACATAATTATATAGCGCGCGTCCTAGTTGTCGCGAAAGTTTTATCGCATTTTTCACCGCTTAACACTTT
>NW_012055537.1:0-1360 GCF_000956235.1 Wasmannia auropunctata | reverse complement strand
TTCTTTATTCATCTTTTTATTCTTCTTTCTCGATAAATTCTCGCCCTAGGATACATTAGACATTATGAAGTTACAGATGAAGCTTTTGATCCATACCGTTATCCATTACGGTTTCTTGAAGTTAATTAATTCACAATGAATTTCCTTCTCTTCTCATCAATTATTTTCTATTCACGCCTCTCTCTCTCTCTCTCTCTCTCTCTCTCTCTCTCTCTCTCGTCTTTCTCTTTAGCTTCAATGTTTTTTGTTTAAACTCTTATTAACATCAACTTGCGCTTGCTTCTTATCAACATCACCAGATCCAAAGGCACCTCTTAGGGCACCTCCAAGTCGAAGTTTGCCACTGACCTCGGCTGAAAATTGGCCGCACCCAGCGATTAATTCCTCGTTCAGCTCGCTTTCGCGCGTTTGCGATGCACGCCGAAAGAAAGGAGCGGAAAGAGGAATTGTGAGAATGAGGAAAGCGCCGCGCCGCGCGGAATACCTTTACCGTTACCGTGCACGATCGCCGCGTCGATGACCCCGCGGCTCGTTTAATGGTGATTATAGGAGAACGTGGACGCGCGGTGAGCACCGCGGCGTCGTAAAATGACGTGATTTAGGCCGTCGTTGGTCGATCCGTTGAGAGGACGACAATCTCACGACGCGGAATCGCCGATCTACGCCGAGATGCGCTCGCGGATGTCGTCGTTACGTCGAGCGGATTATTTACCGACCTGGCGCGGATAATCCAACGGTGGACAGAGAATTCCGCGGAGTTTTGAGCGAAACTTAAAGCATTCGCCACATTTGCCGTTGTTACCAAAATTCTTCGTCAATTTACTCAATGTTTAATCTAAAGATTATGAAACGGCAACGACGACGGCGCATCTCCGATCCGATCGCCACAGCTCGTAAAAGAGCCTCCCCGGGGAAAACGGAGGACTCCCGTTTCTTGCTCTTCCTTCTGGTGTCCAGGAAACGACAATCGGGTATAACGCGATACGACCTCGTGCCTCGAGTTTGTCATTTATGGTAGTCCAAGGGCCCGTTTCGGAGCCGGGCGAAGCCGATATCGCCGTTTCTAGATCCCAACGAGAGATCGTCAGCTGCGTCTCCGCCACTTCGGCCGTTCGCATGGGACAATACGGTGTGACTGATACTTCGATGAACGATGAAAATTGTGACCAAAAATCCATTTATATTAAGCAATTTCCGGCACGACGCATTCATGACATGAAAAATGAGCAACGAATGATCGGTTCCGAGAATCAGACGTTTATGAACACATATAATAAATCTTGCATTAAAAAACATACTGTAATTGTGCGATAAATATTTTAAGATACGTCAAAAATTAAGGATTTAAAAGACAGAAGAG
>NW_012055536.1:0-751 GCF_000956235.1 Wasmannia auropunctata | reverse complement strand
CTTATCAGTTTTACCATTCCAACAAATTATTTTGATGATTCAACAAAAAATTATTTTCAGATCTGTTTTTAGCAAAATTTTTAGATCTTTCAACAAAATCATTCTTTCCGTGCACATATAATCACATGTATACATTTTTCTAATGTAGATAAAAGATAGAAAAAATTATATATCTATTTTTATGCGCTCGTAAAAATCCTTCGAATTTGCATTCTCGCACTCTCAACTTGACGCTTGATTCTGAAAAAAACAATCATATATATATTTTTTTTTTCTAATGTCAGAAAAAAATTATATTTCTATTTTTATGCACTCGTAAAAATCCAGTGAATTTGCTTTCTCGCACGCTTAACTTGACGCTTCTACTTTTACTCCAAAATATAACGTTAAAAATATTCAAACGTGATAATTGTTCGCGTTTAAAGATGAAAAACGATTCTTATTTTATCTGAATGTATTCTTACGGTTTCTTTTTCTTATTGAGTTTCGATTGCACATCCCTTTTCGGAGAAAAATGTAACACAATCGATCGTCACTTGACAAAGCAGCACCGAGTGTGCCGCCACGAGACGGGTATCGTGATAGATAACGTAGGAAGTGACATAAAATTATCAGCAGGAAGTATCGCGCGCTGCTTCGCTCCTGTCAATTTGATAATGACACGCGTGAGATTCCGCCATCGGAGATATTCCGGTCGTAATTTTGCAATTGCCACGCATACACTATAGGGATGGCTTAATTTTGATACCGT
>NW_012055535.1:0-832 GCF_000956235.1 Wasmannia auropunctata | reverse complement strand
TCGCTTCCGCCACGGAATGTGCAGAATAGCGCATAAAACCTCGATTAAGTAGTGACCGTAAATTTTCGCCCGCGTTTCTTTTTATACAATTTGCACGAGAAACGTTCTCTTATTACCTATCGAAATGTCCCTGTCGTCAACAGACGTTGCGCTTCGTACCTTACGTACGTTATAACATCATCGCAACCATTTTAAAACCACCGTCGATGTTCGTTAGTATCGTTATGACGCGAATTTACGGTCGCGTAAATGCACTCCATCTCTCGTGGGCGCAATACCATCGAAATTTATGCTACGCAACGTTTTAGCGACGTTTACGAGATATTAAACGAATTTGCGCTGGGATCAGACACGTTGCAGCGTCTCGCAATAATTTATGCAAAGTTACGTAAAAGATGCCCCCTTTCAAAATAATCGAGAGAGGAAGAGAGAGAGAGAGAGAGAGAGAGAGAGAGAGAGAGAGAGAGAGAGAGAAAATACATTATATATTTGTATAAAAAAAACTCAAAGTTTAAGGTAAACCATTTATGTATTTAAAATGGTAATTCGTATCATGAATCACAAATTTTAGTTATTTAATTTTTAAAAAAGGCAAATATTATTTTTAAAAATAAATGATTTTGTAGTCCAAACGGCTATTTTATTTTATTATTCACCGATAAGTATTCTTGCTAAAAGAAGAAATAAAATCTCAAGCAATGTGTCTCTTCCTTTAAATACACTTGGAATCGATCTTACAAAGTCAGCGCGATAGGAGTTAGCGGTACGAGACACTGGTAAAACCATTTAACACTCGTGACAATTTAATGTAGAGAATATATCCGGTATATAT
>NW_012055534.1:0-487 GCF_000956235.1 Wasmannia auropunctata | reverse complement strand
AATCTTATTACCGCGCGCTTTATGTAACCCTTTCTTTCCTCGTGAGCGTGACTGTAGGAATAAATCGGCGACATAAGGAAATCGTCTACACCAAGCGGCGAGAGGGAGAGAGACATCGGCCTCGGAACGTCTGGCTCATCGCGGGAGAAACGGAGCACGCAGGTCAGATAATATAGTTCATACGAACGTTAGCTCCATGTTCTCTATTACGAGCTCGTTACTGTCGCCGACTAATTTCAGCAATCCGAGAGTAAATACGGAGGCAACGGACTCTCACGATCTGGCCAGGATCGGGTTGCCGACGGCGAATTGTACGGAAACGAGACGAACGAGCAGGGTCGACGCCAGGGCTCGGTGAAGGACACGAGCCTAATTTAAAGCCCGCGCTACCAGCTGCGAGCCAGCTGATCACGTGCGACACCGCGATTCGCGGGCGTCGCGCTCGCAGGGCAAGGGCCAATCGGCGCACTATCAGCCGATCGCGTGA
>NW_012055533.1:0-353 GCF_000956235.1 Wasmannia auropunctata | reverse complement strand
CGTTTTTGATCGTCCGTCACAAGGGTCGCAACACCCGACCGAGGAAGCGCGGTTTCGGATCCTGCGTCCTCCCCGATTTAGGGAGGCGAGCGTATCCGCGCATTGCGTTTTCAATCTTATTACCGCGCGCTTTATGTAACCTTTTCTTTCCTCGTGAGCGTGACTGTAGGAATAAATCGGCGACATAAGGAAATCGTCTACACCAAGCGGCGAGAGGGAGAAAGACATCGGCCTCGGAACGTCTGGCTCATCGCGGGAGAAACGGAGCACGCAGGTCAGATAATATAGTTCATACGAACGTTAGCTCCATGTTCTCTATTACGAGCTCGTTACTGTCGCCGACTAATTTCAGC
>NW_012055532.1:0-578 GCF_000956235.1 Wasmannia auropunctata | reverse complement strand
TCTGGTCATTTAGGTATCGATAAAACTCACCGCCGGCTAACGGTTGCCTATTATTGGCCGAACATGTTTAGGGATGCCGCGAAGTACGTGGGGGAATGCGATACGTGCCAGCGAATGAAGGTAGAGCAGGCCCAGCCTGCCGGATTGATGGGACGTCGGGTGGTCGAAGCTCCGTGGACGGTGGTTGCCGCGGATATCATGGGACCGTTGCCGCGTAGTAAAGCCGGTTTCACATACGTCCTAGTGATCCAGGATTTATTTACAAAGTGGGTGGAATGTCGCGCCTTGAGAGCCGCGAATGGCAAGAACATTAAAGAGACTCTGGAAGACCTAGTTCTATCGCGATGGGGAACCCCGAAATTCCTCTTGACCGATAACGGGACGGAGTTTGTCAATCGAACGCTGCGGGATTTCGCGGGGGAGCACGGTATTACCCATACAACGGTACCGCCGTATCACCCACAAGCGAATCCCGTAGAGCGGGTCAATCGAGTTCTAAAAACGATGATCATTTCATACCTGGATCGAGACCATAGGGAATGGGACGTACATTTGAATGATTTCCGCTTCGCGTACAA
>NW_012055531.1:0-388 GCF_000956235.1 Wasmannia auropunctata | reverse complement strand
TGTCCGGACTTTGGTATTCCTTTCGTGTTACAAACGGATGCGAGCTCGGTGGGCTTGGGTGCCGTTTTATGTCAGATGAGCGATGGCGTTGAAAGAGTCGTCGCGTTTGCAAGCCGCGCGCTATCGGATGCCGAGAGAAAATATTCCGTGACAGAACAGGAATGTCTAGCAGTAGTATGGTCGATTCAAAAGTTTAGGCCGTATCTTGAGGGATATAAATTCACGGTCGTGACAGACCATAGTAGCCTGCGTTGGTTACATAATTTGAAGAACCCTACTGGCCGATTAGCGCGATGGGCTTTGGAGCTCCTTGAGTACGACTATGAGATAATACATCGGAAAGGAGCGTTACACCACGTGCCGGACGCACTTTCGCGAATGTTTGAGA
>NW_012055530.1:0-444 GCF_000956235.1 Wasmannia auropunctata | reverse complement strand
CTGCCGGAATTATTGAGGCATCCTTTAGCGAGTGGTCGAATCCCATCGTCATGGTTAAGAAACCAAACGGAAAATATCGCTTTTGCTTAGACTTTCGACGAGTAAATGGGGTATCTAAGAAAGACGCGTACCCGCTTCCGAACATGAACGGCATTCTGGATAAGCTAAGATCTGCGCGTTACATCTCTACGATAGATCTGAGCCAGGCGTATTTTCAAATACCCCTGGCAAAGGACAGTCGAGAGATTACCGCCTTTAGTGTCCCCGGTAAGGGCTTGTATCATTTTACTCGGATGCCGTATGGATTGACGGGCGCGCCCGCGACCTTTCAACGCCTTCTTGACAAATTAATTGGTCCGGAAATGGAGCCGCACGCGTTCGCGTATTTGGATGATATAGTAATCGTGACTCCGACATTCGAGGAACATTTAGAATGGTTAGAGC
>NW_012055529.1:0-406 GCF_000956235.1 Wasmannia auropunctata | reverse complement strand
CCATTGCAGCGTAATTTATTTTATGCTTGCTTGTATTTTGATTATGCTTTCTGTGTCTGTGTTAATAATTCGCTTTCTTTCAGCAGTGTATTGTGCGTGTCGCGAATATTAGATTTCGATAATTGCGAGGAACCTGAAACTTCGTGCAAAATTCTAAGAGTAAATTTGCGTACATTATTTCGGGAGTGTGCTTGTCGTTTTCAACAGTGGCTCTCGCATTCCATTCGTGAAGTACGGCTGTCGGTCATTTCTGTTTAGTTGTTTTCGACGCGAACGAATAATTGTTTACGTTCGCGCTATTGCCGGAACCTTTCTGTGTCCTTCGTGCTGCCGCTTAGCTGCGTGCCATTAGAGTTCGGTAATTATTATTTCACGTGTTGTTTTCGTGACACGGTTAGTGTTTCGC
>NW_012055528.1:0-476 GCF_000956235.1 Wasmannia auropunctata | reverse complement strand
TGCGGTCACAAATTTGGCGCCCAACTTGGGGCCCACGGAAATTAAAGATCGTCCCTGTGGAGCGAAGAGCAAGGAAGCGTGCATATATTCTTGCGTGTGCTGTGCTGCTATTCTTTATGCCATTGCAGCGAATTTATTTTATGCTTGCTTGTATTTTGATTATGCTTTTCTGTGTCTGTGTTAAAATTCGCTTTCTTTCAGCAGTGTATTGTGCGTGTCGCGAATATTAGATTTCGATAATTGCGAGGAACCTGAAACTTCGTGCAAAATTCTAAGAGTAAATTCGCGTACATTATTTCGGGAGTGTGCTTGTCGTTTTCAACAGTGGCTCTCGCATTCCATTCGTGAAGTACGGCTGTCGGTCATTTCTGTTTAGTTGTTTTCGACGCGAACGAATAATTGTTTACGTTCGCGCTGTTGCCGGAATCTTTCTGTGTCCTTCGTGCTGCCGCTTAGCTGCGTGCCATTAGAGTTCG
>NW_012055527.1:0-1103 GCF_000956235.1 Wasmannia auropunctata | reverse complement strand
TCGCGTCGTATTCTGCATGTTGCATTTATTGTCCTCTCGCGCGTAGTAATATTGTTACTTTATAAATTCATATCCTTACACGAACGTCTGAATGCAGTGCAAATTTTAAATTTAATTGAATATATATATATATATATATATATATATATATATATCTATATCTAATAGAATCGTTCGATTTTTATATCTACGAATATTTATTTCTACAAAAAATATACCACGTCGTTTCATTAAAATAAATTACTCAATCACGTAAATGGGGTAATAAATATTCAGCGTCCATATAAAGGTAGCGTCAATATGTAAACAATTTACTAGTAATAAGGACGATAATATAAAGATAATGAATAATGAATATCGCGCCACTATTATCGGAGTAAGTGCATCGCAAACAAGCGTACGGAAATCTGTATTCACAGTTTTCATATTTCACGAACGAACGACTCGTATCTAGTCGACACCAACGAATTGGAAACCTGGATTTATTGGCCGTCAGAACGATCGTCACTTCGCGAGTAAAATTTAGGATGGTGCAGTTTTTCAACGTACATACCTACCTACACGCGTATACGTATGTATGCGCGGACGCGAGACTTGACTAAAAGGGAAAATTATCAATAATAGATCCGGGAGCAATCATTGCGAAGGTTGGCTATGCATGAACACTCGATCACCAGCGCGGAGACGAGATATCGCGTAATATATTTATACGACTAAATATTCATTCTTTACGCGAAAATATTTGCCGAATAAATGTTCGTTAAATGCGTCCGCTCGGACACCGTGGAAAATATTTGTTTAACTTACGCAATTGTTTCCGCGTTGCGCGCGCGACCGATGCGACGCGAAATACCGAGGCTTCGTCCGCAAGTGAAGGGTGACTGCAGGTCGGCAATTTATCATTTTATAACGCGAGATCCATTTCAGCGATTTGACGCGAGCGTAGCTAGAGCTCTCATATTTTGTCGGTCATTTTTAATTTCTTAAAACAGGGCACAAAGTTTTCGTTAAAAATAAAAAATATCGAGTTTTTCGTTACGTATTATTACGATTAGAAAGCTTTAAGTCTAACCAGGACAGCTCTTACATATATATATATATAT
>NW_012055526.1:0-614 GCF_000956235.1 Wasmannia auropunctata | reverse complement strand
GATGGAGAAAATGATTAATTGTAGTCTTTACCCGGTTATTCAAACTTTATTCGACAATGTTATATAACCAATTCCGTGCACGTCAGTGTCTCCCAGTCGAATCATTACATTTCATCTCGCGTTCGATCGCCTGATTTCTTTTGGAGAGCTTGTTTTATCCTGCCATTGTTTACGTAAATACATTTAATCGTTAAACCTCAGCAGTTTCTGTTTCTTTTTCTGTGCGTGCAGCTTACAATGATTATTTAAGACTTTTATTCGTATTAAGCTTTTCATACTGACGCTCGACGCTCATTTTAGTGTCAAAACAGATCATATGATCAAAATTGACGAATACCAAGCATCAATTTTGATCATAAGTCAGGCGTCAGCATGAAAAGGTACCTTAATAGTGAGCGATGCCCCGTTGCCGTGCCGTTCCGATTCGCAAAAATTTCATCTTCGCGATCTGATCGCGACTGATTCGAAAAGCGCAACCCGGATCATGCACCCGCGGAGCAAGTGACTTTAATTTTACGTCGATTCGCGTGGGCGAAAACAACGGATGAATTAGCGAGACGGACTCACGCGTGTAAACTTCGATTAGTGCGTATCACGCGACTCGTGCAAAATCG
>NW_012055525.1:0-5150 GCF_000956235.1 Wasmannia auropunctata | reverse complement strand
TGTACACAAGGCATCACAAATGCTTATTCATTTGAAATTGCAGGGACACATATACGTATATATTATTGTATATACATGTATATAATATAAAATACACATGGGTTAGTATCCCTGCAAGTTCAGATGGGTAGGCATTTGTGACGCCTTGTGTACATACATACATACGTACGATTCTACTCTATTTTATCCTAGTATTAAAATTCTTTAATGCGCAGCGCCACTTATCAATATCTAGATTTATACGCTATACATACTCTAATAAGATTACATACTTCTACAATTAATATATGTATAATACAGCTTGTAAAAAAAAAAATTTTTAATTTGAACTAGATCACGTATATGAATAACACAATAAATTCAAGAGCGCCTTCTATATGGTCACGGATGGATGATGGTACTTAATCAATTTTGTATGAATTTTTAAATCCATTATTCAAATAATTTTTTTAGCGGACAGATTTTTCGAGAAATCTTTATATTGTAGAATTCAGCTTTCTATTGAAGTTTATTGTTGTCGCTTCTTCGTGATGTTAATAAGTTCTCTCCTGCTTCGCAAGCGGCTGTTATTGTACACTTTGACAGTTGTGTGTCAAGAGTTGATAGGATGATAGCAAGTAGTAAAAAATATAGAAGTGCAAAATAGCGCACACGAAGCGTCTACAATGCTAGTATTATAAATGAGCACATTTGATCACCATGTGATTTATGTAGATACACGTTAATTTGTAGGTGCATAAGAAGAATTAAAAATACTATAAAAACTAATATATTACACCCAAAAAAATTCTATTCTTTAGCGGTACTCTCTTGAGGCTAAAAGATTTTCCATTTATATACGTCTCAAGAAGATATTCTAAAATGTAGAGGAATATCGAATTACTATGAGAATTTATTCTTGATTATAGTACATAGTCCACTTCTTTATAGATAAATACGCGTTAAAGCTGAGGAATATGCTTCATGTAAAATTTTTTTGCTTAGTGGAATGCTTAAAGGAACTTCCCGCTTATAAGTAGAATATTTTTTTTACTATCTTTAAATTTGTAACAAAATTAAATAAATAGCAATAAAAATATTAAATATTAAATTATTAGAAAACGAGTAAAAAAATATTAAATTAATATTTATTCAGCAATTTAATTAATTAATTAATTAATTAATTAATTGAGTCTTAACGTCTCCTGAACAATAAATTTTTTTATACTTCAGTGTTACGCGAGTATGTATATATGATTGGAACTCCTAAAAGTCGTGCACGACACATTATACAAAAGAGAAATACATACCCACGCACATAAGTTTTCATTGTCAGACTTTTCTATGCGATATTAGCGACATGAACAAAACGGGGACCAGTGCGTCTGATCTCGCATTCAGGGCCCACGTGTTTACCGCCGCTGCGGAACCGCGCACTTCTCATTGTCAATATCATCGCCACGTAAATCCTGATTCTGGCTCTTGTGATCAGATTTTGCCGATTTAGTTCTCGGCAATTTTTGGCAACAACCCGCAGATAATACGATAACGTGAATTCACGAGGCGCGAGCTCGATCATTCTTGCGGAGACAGTCGTCGAGATAAAGATGCGGTTCCGTTTTATGTATTATGTACTTACCTGATGCATCATTTATCCTTTAACATTCAGGTTTAACGTTCAGTGAAAAACATGCGCATCATATACATGAAACGGAACGCGCTCTACGACGCGAACTGGAGCGAGGCGAAATCGGCCTTGGTGCGGTCAGTAGTGAACTAATTGTGATTCATGGTGAATGTCCCTATTATAGACGTTTGTTGTAGCAATGAACGTGCGATTATACTACGCATCGCAGCCAATACAGTGCCGATTATTTGTATTTTGTTAAGTTGGAAAAATAAAATATAAATAAACTGTGTACACAAACGGAAAGACAGTGCAAATTTTAATAAATTTGTGCTCAAAGACACAATAGTCAATTTGGTTTTAAGACAGATTTATATAATTTAGAATTTTTAACAAAATCGGTAACAGAATAGTACAATTATGTATGTCAATATTGAAAATGTTGAAATTTTTATGTTCAAAGTTAGATATTTTCGTAAATTAAAAATATAAACAATAATAATATAATGAAAAATTATTTTTATTATTATTGCGCAATAGAGTTTTGTTAATACACCCCGTCTTTTATTTTTAATTGATTCTTGTAATATTTTAATTTTGTTCAAACTAAAACACCATATTTTGGAAAAAATTATAATTTTGACATTATTAATGATTATTATTATAATTAAAATAACATTATTTTAATAAATAATTTTTTTACATCAGACGTATGTATGTACTTAATTGGTATGTTTTTATCATCTTTGGAAAGATATGATCAACATTAATCTCCTCATCTATTTTTCAACCAGTTTTCTTATCTATGTAAAACCGGTCACGTAAGGTCATACGTTGTTACAACTTGTTTGCGTCGGTGATATATACGTATATAAGATTATATAAGCTACGTAATTGCTTGAATAATCTGTAGTCTACATCACACGATGCGACGTTTCATGTTAGATCGCTAATTGCAATCTAGTAAATTACTAAAATTGCATCACACCGTATATTTCTAATTTCTAGTTTGCAATCTAGAATGGAAACTCGCATCGTGTACAATAGACTTAATAAAAAGATTTCCATAATCCGTGATTAACACTGTTGCATGTTCGAATTATTCGCTCGATTATCATGAAGCGAACATCATGAATATATAGTAGTCATTCGCGAACGTTCAGGAAGGTAGCATTAGTTTAGCGTAGTTCTTAGTAAACAAAAACATTTGTAATAATATATTAATTTTAATGCTTGCTGGAAATTAAAAAATATGCAGTAACTAAATAATCAATCAAAAAAATTTTATTGGATTTAAAATTTGTTGTGTACTTACATTAAAAATACATCAGAGTTTTTCAAAGTTTTTAATAACAAACTATAAATATTATATGCAATATTATACGTAATATTATATGTCTAAATATTATATGTAATATTATATTTCTTACTTACTAATACATTTAGAATACCAGCAATTTTGTTATGAAGCAAATAATAATATGTATTTAGTGATTTAAAAACTAAAGCAGAGCAGAGAATCAAAGAAAACAATATTCGAATAAATTTGCTAATTACCTGACCAACAAACGATGTTCATCACTATATTGCTATTATTTATCCTTATTATATTGGTTTGCAATTTATATACGCATTACGGAAAAAATGGACGACTTATCAATCTCATACCAGGACCATCAAGTAAACCGATTTTTGGAAATATCTTGGAGTATCTTGGTTCACGAGGCAAGTAAAAATATTTTGTACATTCACGTCAATTATAATGTCTTGCACACGTGTATATGCAAATATGTATATTTACAAACATTTTACTTTGAGACATATAATTATTAATATTATTGCATAATGAATATTTTGACTTATTGTGACTTAAGCTTATGAGTTCTCTTCTACAAAATAACATTTATTTTTTATTACTAAGGCTATTTGAGAAATGATAGAATATATTAATTACTTGTGCTAGAATTTCACCCTTTTCTGCTCAGTTATTAATTTTGATAATTTTTTTAACGTATCGGTTTTTTGTTTTCGTAAAGTCTCTAGAACATAATAAATAAATAAATATATTTAAAAAAGTAGGCAACCATTTTTATTTGCGTAATTACTGTAACTAAACACGTAGTCAAAATTTGTACTTTTTTTGAAAAAAAATGCATTTTTTATTAAATTATTATCAATAACAAAA
This sequence comes from Wasmannia auropunctata, assembly GCF_000956235.1. Lineage (NCBI taxonomy): Eukaryota > Metazoa > Arthropoda > Insecta > Hymenoptera > Formicidae > Wasmannia > Wasmannia auropunctata. The sequence goes on along the minus strand of NW_012055525.1, from coordinate 1,359 downwards.
CAACAATATAGGCAACGGCAAAATAGCTTATTTAGGATTTTAATAAAACCGATATGATATATAAAAATGATACAAAGGGTTAAATATGATAAAGCCAATCAAATTTTTTACGATCAATATTTATAATGTTTTGACATTTGTAGTGAGTTTATACATATAATAACATACATTTTTTTAGAGGAACAATGGAACACTCTAATTACCCTTATTAATAAGTATTATCCCATTTTTAAATTTTGGGCATTCTTTGTGCCCATTGTCTCTATACGTCATCCGGATGATCTCGAGGTAATGAATTATAAATAAAATTTTATTCTTTTATTATTATTGATATCTTAGTGTACTTGTTGTTTCCATTTATACATATAACAAAAATATACTCACATGTAAAAAATTAGAGATTGAATATTTAAAATATTCCCGAAAACAATTAATTGATTTATACGTTGGGTGTAAGTTAAATAATATTTAACTTCAAATTTCTTATAATTTTAGACAATATTAAGCAGCAAGAAGCATATGGAAAAGAAATTGTTTTATGATCGTCTAATACCTTGGTTGGGTGATGGACTTTTCCTTAGTGAAGGTAATGATATTAATATGGATAATAAGGATATAAGCATTAAGTTTTGTTTTGGCTACCAAGTTTTCATATTGATGATAAAATAGACTACTCCAAATATATTTAAATATATGTTATAAATTATAAACGGTAACATGTATATAATAATATTTTGCTCTTTATTAATTAATAAGTTTGTGATATTTATATAAATGCAATTGCATTTCTTGCCATCACTTTAATGACTTTGACATCACATACATCACGACATATTCTTGACTAAATTCTGAAACGAATTTTCCACTTACAAAATTTTGTCTAAAACTTAGCAATTAAATTTTAAAATAAAATAAAATAATTAATTTATTACGTTAATTTATTTTGAATCAGAATAAAACAAGACAATTGTGGTGCAGCTCACCGTCAGACCTGCCATATGCTAATCGTAGTATAAAATAACGAAATTTTATAAAATTCTCGAAAAATATATAAACTCAAAAAGTGAACAGGCAATGCGAATCAGTGCAATAATTAATATGAAAATTATAATTATTAACCTTTAAATGGCACAAGAGTGCGAATTCGCACCGCTAAAATTTTTGACATATTGACATTTTCACAAAGTATCTGTCGCGGCTGTTCGCTGGGTAGTCGCTGCACCAGTGTGCCATTAGTGGGTGCTCGAAGTGTGCCATTTGAAGGTTAATCTTATATTTCTAACGAAGAGAAAGATTTCACGATGTTATTTACAACACACAAAAAATAGCGAGAAAATTTATATTTTTGAAAATATAGAT
>NW_012055524.1:0-916 GCF_000956235.1 Wasmannia auropunctata | reverse complement strand
GCAAAGCTACTGTGTATACGAAATGTATCTACAGTTTCACAATACGAATCGGAGGATTTTTCTGCTTCAGAGAAACTGCGAGTATTAAAGTAAAAAGAAACAATTGTTCTTTGCTGCATGTTAAAATATGAAATAGCGTACGAAAGGAAATTTAATTCGAAACTTGATTCCCTTCAGGATAAGATTAAATGTCAGTCGATATTAAATGTTAATGATCAATCGAGCTAATTATTTTAATATTGATATTGTTTTACGTATTATTAGCAGAATATTAATGATATATTAAATACACGATTTAGGCTCAATAATTTAGATTAAAGCAATAGGCAAACAAGGGCAAATGAGCCAAAGGCAGGTTATTGGTAGCCAAAAAGCAATTATATTTAAATCGGATCCACCAGTTGGATCCGATTTAAATATAATTGCTTTTTGGCTACCAATAACCTGCCTTTGGCTCATTTGCCCTTGTTTGCCTATTGCTTTAATGATATATGTTATATTTCATATCATTTTTATTAAATCTGTATAACGATAAGTAAAACAATTCCATTTATAAAGCATTTCAGAAAGATTTTCTTAGAAAATCTAAAGAAAGGTTATTTCATTTGTAAAATATGTTGCCTTATTCGTTATATCACATATTATCTGATTCCATGAGAAACAATAATATAATTCTGAAAAGTTCTGTTAGCCGTACGTGCACCAATTTCTTGGCGTAACAGTGATTTCAACACGAGAGGCCGAGTCCAGTGAAACGAATGATTAGGACAGAAGAAAAAGATCGCACGGTTTTCCTGCGTGCTAAACGTCGATTAAAGAAACATGGATTTCGTGTTGCGTAATTAATATAAATATATAGAGCGAAACTATATATCGAGTTAATTAAACTCGAGTTAAGGGAAGATCAGCGGATTTC
>NW_012055523.1:0-1469 GCF_000956235.1 Wasmannia auropunctata | reverse complement strand
GCCGCCACCGCCGCCGCCGCCGCCTGTCCCCGCGGAAAAATGCGTTTATGCAAAAGCGCCGATCTAATAAATGTCCCCGGGTTACTACTCAATCAACGCTGCCGGGCTTATTGAGTTACACGAATTACGTTCATTACAATACGTTGATTGATTCCTTCCGCGGCACTCGCCCTATTTGATTTACATATGCAAAAAGCGTAATGCGTCGCGACATCGGGACATGCGATGTATCAATATAATGAGATTCAAAGCTCGACCGTTTCATAATTTAGCTGTCTCATTTGTCGCTTTCTGATCTGGCTGAGAGACCTTGTGCTTTCGTCATTTCACCATCATTATTTTATATAATTCTAATGAAAAGAAATTCGTAATAAGCTATTCTATTCAAAATTGCAATATTTTCAATAAATTTTAAATTACCAAATATAATAGTATTAAACTTGATTCTAAACTAAATGATTTAATAATTCGATGCTAATGAGTACTTATTAAATCCTGTGAAATGATTTTTAAAAATTAACGCAATGTTTCGGAAACTGTTCAACGTCAGATCTCATTTCGGCGTATCGTGCGTTCATGATAGGTCACAACTTGGCGACATAAGTGCGTGAGGTCAAAAGCTTCTAAGCCGCGCGACGGCATGATTATGTTTGATCGGCGATCAGTGACGCGCAGTGACGAAGTGCGAGGAAACGTCCGCGTGCATGATTTACGACAGCGCGAGGGGTCGGTGGTACTGGCCTGGAGAGAACTCGCGGGTCAGGAGATTTCCCTTCCGTGATGGACCGCGAGCTTGGTTCTCACACGTGATTGGCGTGCGTAAATGGGTGACGACTAGACTGGGTTGGAAGCTCCGAGATTTTCGAGATGATGATGATGATGATGATGCTAATGATGATGGTGATGATGATGTTGAAGATAATAATGATGATGATGATGACGACTAGCAGTATGATTCCTGAAGTCTTCGCGGACTGGTGGAACTGCCGAAGAAGGCGAAATGGCAGTGTACATATCATCAGCGTGATACCGAGGAGTCTGGAGATTATCATCTGCAGTCACGACTAGATTATGACTCTCATATTACTGGTTATGTTTAACATCTAGTCCCGATATAACTGCAAGGAATTTTAATACAGATATCCCAAGATAGCCATTCCACAATCGCTCGTCCGAGCATCATCTCGCGTCTGACAGAACGACACGGTTACGTTTTGTTCTGTCTGAACTGAAAACTAATAGATTGCTTACCTCGCGCGGATTGATGGATGAGCATATCGTTGGAAAAGAAATTAAAATTCTATATCAGAACCATTAACCTGATAGCACGTGCATTTAGAGTACTCGCTTATGCCATTAATAGATCGACGGATCACGGTCTTGAAACAAAAAGAGATTTACCTGCATTTGAATCGGCTAAGTGATATCTGTGATAAAGCCAGAGGGAAAATCGTATCGCGCGTTAACGG
>NW_012055522.1:0-394 GCF_000956235.1 Wasmannia auropunctata | reverse complement strand
AAATGTAATTTGATATAAATGTTATTGGACAATGTATGGAGTTTAATACGCACCGCGCGCAAAACGTCATTTTTTTTGAAAATTTATTTTTTATCAAAAATTATTAACATTTGTTTAATTAAAATGTAAAGTAATAGTTTAATTAATATGTAAAGTAAAAAAATAGTATAAATGTTATTGGAAAATGTATGGAATTCGATACGCAGCGCGCGCCTTTTATGTACTAGTTCATATAAAATTTGTATTAATTAGTGCGCATTCTGTAATAATTTTGTAACAATTTTTTGTGCATTCTGTAATATAATTACGAAGTTTCTTACGTATCGTGGAAAACATACTTATTTTCATTTGCAACCAAGTTCCAAGTACGGAAATGGAAATGTATGCACATGTA
>NW_012055521.1:0-467 GCF_000956235.1 Wasmannia auropunctata | reverse complement strand
TGACAATCGCGCTTACCATAAATCACTGTTACCTCTTTCCAGCTTACTCGTCGGTCGCCACTTCGTTTAACCATATCCCACGAAGAAGGTCGAAATGATGCAACCCACACCGATGGTGCCTCGGTGTGATTTCCAGCAGCTTGCATCCAAAAGTTTCACCCCGGATATTTGTATGACACGATAGCATGCGGGTACGTAGCGGGAATGTGGGCGCTTTCAATTCACTCACTGAGTATATGTTTTAATCTTGTTTATTGATTATATGTCTCACTAGCGCACAACACACATTCGCATCCCACAATTATTCACACGCACGCAAGTTGCACGATCCGCGAATCACGGTCGCGTCTTCGCCTCAGCCGTTATCGCTAATGTCGTCGGCCAAATAGCGACTCAGCCATAGGCACCACGGCTCGCGTTCACGACGGTTTTCCAAGACGGCAGTGAGTCGTCGGTCTCACCACGCG
>NW_012055520.1:0-523 GCF_000956235.1 Wasmannia auropunctata | reverse complement strand
CTCCCGCGCCTGTCTCTAACTCCTTGACCATTTTTCGACGTCGTCGGCACTGTCCCGACGCTCGATATTGCCGCTTATCCCATTGCGTGTGTCATCCGATAAAATGTCCTCGAACGTCTGTTCGGCTGCCCGCTGTGGCTCGTCCGCCGGTGTTGCGGTGACGTTTTCGCCACAAACTGGAAGCGGGATCTGAAAAGATTCCGGTTCCAAGGCAAGGTTTGGTTGTAACCGGACTTGAATCGACGTAAACTACAAACAATCTATATGAGCCCCTATGACTCTACGTCGTCCGTAAATTCCACCTTTCTCTACTGTATCCCGTGCTATTATCGGCTTCTTTCCCGAAGCACCTCACCTATGCACAGGCTCGTTGAAACCCAGCCTACTTGAGAGTGCTATTACAACTACAATTTACCATTGACAATCGCGCTTACCATGAATCATTGTTACCTCTTTCCAGCTTACTCGTCGGTCGCCACTTCGTTTAACCATATCCCACGAAGAAGGTCGAAATGATGCAACC
>NW_012055519.1:0-376 GCF_000956235.1 Wasmannia auropunctata | reverse complement strand
TTTCAAGCGACTTCTCTAAAACTAATATAATCAAGTCGTAAATATTGGCTAACGCATAAGTCCCGATAAAACACGCTATAAATGTGGCTATTGACCACAATGTCTCTGACAACGGCATTATTGCAATATTTTTAGGATGTTATCAGCCTCCTGACTCTGTTCTTGACTTGTTTGCGGCTCGATGACCACTTGCGCCACATTTGGCGCTGCCAATGGCGCTCCCGCGCCTGTCTCTAACTCCTTGACCATTTTTCGACGTCGTCGGCACTGTCCCGACGCTCGATATTGCCGCTTATCCCATTGCGTGTGTCATCCGATAAAATGTCCTCGAACGTCTGTTCGGCTGCCCGCTGTGGCTCGTCCGCCGGTGTTGCGG
>NW_012055518.1:0-671 GCF_000956235.1 Wasmannia auropunctata | reverse complement strand
CGGGCACGCTGCTCGGTCTCACGACTTCCTGTCTACTTCGGAAAGCGATGTGTGTGATGCGCAAGGCATGCAGGACGAAGCAGGATCATTAATCGGGTGAACGCGCTTTTGATTTATCAAATAATGTTGAATAAAAAACGATCATAAGACATACGCGCACTCGTTCACTCGCTCTGCATTCGTACAATTTGTCGGAATTACGAACGCGACGCGTTTCGCGGACCACCCGCGTTACAAGTAATTTACGACGGTGTGCAAACGAAATCGGAACCACGATTGCTTAAGCGGACTCAACGAAATCGCTCGCGATTAAAGAAATTCGCTTCCGGATAAAATAAATCCGACGCTCAGCAATTCTGTTATCTACGGCGTTCGGAAACATCGAGATTTAATGGATTACGGTGAACCCGACTCGAATTATAAATACCTTAATAGGTCTTCGCGCTCTCGCGGAATTATTCGCGTCGCTTTATCGCGTATCGCGTACTTATAAAATTAACGACGGCGGTTTTATCACGCGGCCGGGACTTCGTCAGACTCATCGGAGAGTCGAAAGACAAATGACCCCGAGTGAGGCGCGAAACTCTCGGACGTGCCCGGGTAGTAACGTTCCTCCCTCGGAAACAGAGAACATGGCCGTCTTTTATCGGCCAATAATATAAATCTTCCAA
>NW_012055517.1:0-441 GCF_000956235.1 Wasmannia auropunctata | reverse complement strand
AACTTTAATAGGCGAGTACCGACTTTACCAATTTATATACCGTGTATGTTTCAATAGAAATTTCTTACTTTATACGGTCGCCACCTTGTTTGACCTCAGCAACAAGGAAGGTTTCTTCTCAGGAAGCTGCCGTCGGACGTCCTTCCAGCGGGCACGCTGCTCGGTCTCACGACTTCCTGTCTACTTCGGAAAGCGATGTGTGTGATGCGCAAGGCATGCAGGAACGAAGCAGGATCATTAATCGGGTGAACGCGCTTTTGATTTATCAAATAATGTTGAATAAAAAACGATCATAAGACATACGCGCACTCGTTCACTCGCTCTGCATTCGTACAATTTGTCGGAATTACGAACGCGACGCGTTTCGCGGACCACCCGCGTTACAAGTAATTTACGACGGTGTGCAAACGAAATCGGAACCACGATTGCTTAAGCGGACTA
>NW_012055516.1:0-519 GCF_000956235.1 Wasmannia auropunctata | reverse complement strand
AAAATTGACTTATTTAATATTATGTTTCCTCTCCTTAATATGAGATTAGTATAAGATCAATACTTTTTTTTTTTTTTTTAAGGTTTGGTTAAGGCTGTAACCGGACTTTTCGGCTATCGGACAACGAATCACGAAGCCCTGAATTCCCGCAGGCCCTTCTGGCTCGTCTTTTCGTGATTCTTGCGAATTCTACTTTACTTTATTACTGAAAACTTTAATAGGCGAGTACCGACTTTACCAATTTATATACCGTGTATGTTTCAATAGAAATTTCTTACTTTATACGGTCGCCACCTTGTTTGACCTCAGCAACAAGGAAGGTTTCTTCTCAGGAAGCTGCCGTCGGACGTCCTTCCAGCGGGCACGCTGCTCGGTCTCACGACTTCCTGTCTACTTCGGAAAGCGATGTGTGTGATGCGCAAGGCATGCAGGAACGAAGCAGGATCATTAATCGGGTGAACGCGCTTTTGATTTATCAAATAATGTTGAATAAAAAACGATCATAAGACATACGCGCAC
>NW_012055515.1:0-940 GCF_000956235.1 Wasmannia auropunctata | reverse complement strand
TTTTTGTGTTAATTCTACTTGTTATAGATGGAAGCGAAAAAACAGCGCAGCATGCGAAAAAAACAAAAATTTTTTTTTTTTATATAAATATATAAATAAATATTAATAATTTTAACAAAAGTGTTAGTTATTTTCTTTGCATGTATTCCTTTTTTTTCCTCATATTATTTCTAGGTGCGAACAGTTAATTGTGGAGTTAAAAAAGGCCCTTTTCAGCGCCACCCCGCCGATGTGTGGCCGCCACCATGACGTGGTGGCGGGGCTTATGCGCGTCTCCTCCAGGGGGGACACGCAAACGAAGAGCGGCCACATAAAAATTGTATTTATTTCTATGTCACTAATCATTTTGTTAAATTTGTTTTGTTTCAGAAATGGGGATTAGTATCGTTCCGTGGGGCGAGAGCGAGGGCGATACATTATCAACAGACAGCGATGTGGATGTAGAAGAATTTTTTAGGCGTGAGGAGGAAGAGGAGGAGGAGGAGGAGACGAAAACAGAGGAAAAGGAAGAAGGAGAGGTGGAATTGAGTAGCGATGTATCTAGCCACTCCGAGTTATCATCGTCGAACGACGACGACGACGACGACCTTATTGTTCCTCCACCCAAACGTCTAAAGTATTTCAAAATTTTTTTTATTTTTTTTTTATTTTTTTTTTTTATACAAATTATTCCAAATGAAACTAATAATTGTTGTTTTTATTGTGTTACAGGATGGATAAAAACGGAAAAAATGAAGAATAAAACAAACGTTTTTACATATATATATATTATTCTAAATTTGTAATGTAAAAAAAAAATTAGATGGTTAATGTTTTTTTTTTAATTTTTTTAAAAGAAAAAGTTTATACTTAAATTTAAAAATTGACTTATTTAATATTATGTTTCCTCTCCTTAATATGAGATTAGTATAAGATCAATACTTTTTTTTTTTTTTTTAAG
>NW_012055514.1:0-381 GCF_000956235.1 Wasmannia auropunctata | reverse complement strand
TGTAGATAACAAATAAATATCTAATAGATATCTTTGGTAGCTGTTTAGTGAATATGGATGTGTAGATAATTATTAGATATCTACTAGTTAACCATAATGGATATGGATAGTGTATAGATATGTGAATATTCAGTAGATATCTATTATATATTTTGTTCTGTATGGGAAAGGGAGGTACGCATCGGGAGGGAGATTGTGGAGTGGGTTCTCAATCCTCCCAGAAGGAGACGCGGCCCGGACGAGCCGGGGTGCTCCTTCTGGGAGGACTAGAGGCGTTGGAAGCAAACAAGGTGAATACATATACATAGATCATTGATTAATATACGAAATATTTATAAATTTTTGTGTTAATTCTACTTGTTATAGATGGAAGCGAAAAAA
>NW_012055513.1:0-411 GCF_000956235.1 Wasmannia auropunctata | reverse complement strand
TAAAAAAACAATATACGGGTTCCAAGGGATCATTCCTTCCAAATTAATATCCAGATCTAACGGTCACCCATCCAAGCCATGACCGCTCTCAATGCTGCTTAACATTTGTGATCGGGAACTGCTGACACTTCGTGATGATCCATGAGTACTTGATATTAATGGATACAGATTCATAATAGATTAGTTCAATAAGTTATTAAAAAGATAAAATTTTTCTTTATAAATGTTAACATACAATAAATTGATCAGAATGACAGTAAAATACAAATACAACACAATATAAAATACTGGATCAAGAGAAGTGAAAGCGTCTCGAACCAAATGTACGCAAAAATATTTTTGCGTACATTTTTTACATTATTGTTATAGGAAAATTATCCAAACAATTATTTTATAATTCTTAGTTATGGA
>NW_012055512.1:0-601 GCF_000956235.1 Wasmannia auropunctata | reverse complement strand
AGTCGCGTGCAAGTGTTCCGACTGATTTCCATCGGATCGACAGTGGTAATAACGTAAACGCGAGAACGACGCCTGCTCAGCGATCTGCGTATCTCCGCGACGACCGTGTATGTTTTCTATGACGACATCTCGAGGGGGAAGGATACAAAAATTTCGGTGAATAGAAAATGTCGCGTTGCGTGAGATGGAGGAAACAACGGTCGTCGAGAGTGACGAGGAAAGAATGGAAAATAATGAAGATGATGAAGAAACAACGGGAAATGATGAAAAAAATGGTTCGAACGATTCGGCGTTCGAACGTGACGCGGAGAGACACGGAGAGCGACATGTTCGAGGAAACGCGTCGAGAATCGAGTCAAGCGCGTCGTGTGCACGAGTTTTTGACGATCGCGACGAATCGCACGGGAATGGAGGTACGGCGGGATATCGCGCGTCGCAATCGATCCTCGGACGGAAAGAGGATCGACGGCGGGCGGTCCGTCGTATCGAACAGCGACGCCGTTTGACCAACGCCGCGGTGGAGGCGCGCGGACGACGCGCACCGAATGTGGTATGTCACGTACAGCACGTTGCTATTCTTGGCGAGCGGAAAATAACGAGA
>NW_012055511.1:0-553 GCF_000956235.1 Wasmannia auropunctata | reverse complement strand
ACGAACGTTGGAAAGAGTTGAAACATCGATACGTGGACGTTCTGGAGAACGAGTACCATTGGGCCGAGCGAATCGTCGAGAGGCTCGAGTGGACCAATCTGCGCATCACGATTCCCGCGGGTGGCGAGAGGTACGTCGAGTTGCTGACGATGGACTCGCACACCTACGGCGAGTGGACGTATCCGGCCGCCGTGCGACGGCTGCTCGACGAGCACAGGCTGCTGTGGCGGCGCGAGTTCGACGAACGTCCGACGACGACGACGACGACGAACGAAGACGGCGTTCCGCTCTGCGACGTTTGCAACGTCCCTCGACGAGAGTGCGCGTACCAAGGAGGCGAGGTGGAGAAGTACGCGGTTCAAAACACGGAACGATCGTGCGCGCGGTGCTGGCGAGTCGCGTGCAAGTGTTCCGACTGATTTCCATCAGATCGATAGTGGTAATAACGTAAACGCGAGAACGACGCCTGCTCAGCGATCTACGTATCTCCGCGACGACCGTGTATGTTTTTCTATGACGACATCTCGAGGGGGAAGGATACAAAAATTTCGGT
>NW_012055510.1:0-548 GCF_000956235.1 Wasmannia auropunctata | reverse complement strand
TCTCTTTTCGAAGAGATCTCTTTGCGACGACGCGTCTTTCTATTTCAAACGCTGTCAAAGTAGCGTATAAAGCGAGCACGTTCCGTCAGTCGCGTGCGTAAAGAGACATCGCGAGACATGATCGACGAGACAGCGTGCGACGTCGTTCTTGGCGACGACGAGCGCCTGGTGTCGCCGGTGCGGTTTCTGCGCGACCGAGAGCTGGGTGTGCGCGGCGCGGCGAGACAGGGAGTCGCGGTTCGACGAGATTCTGTGAGCACGTGGCCTCGCGGCGCGAGACGAAGGGTGTACGCGTGGTTTCGCGAGAAGGCGTACGACGACTACGAGAGGTGGTTCGGGCACGAACGTTGGAAAGAGTTGAAACATCGATACGTGGACGTTCTGGAGAACGAGTACCATTGGGCCGAGCGAATCGTCGAGAGGCTCGAGTGGACCAATCTGCGCATCGCGATTCCCGCGGGTGGCGAGAGGTACGTCGAGTTGCTGACGATGGACTCGCACACCTACGGCGAGTGGACGTATCCGGCCGCCGTGCGACGGCTGCTCGA
>NW_012055509.1:0-368 GCF_000956235.1 Wasmannia auropunctata | reverse complement strand
AACGTAAAAAGTTAGTTTTACTATCTCATAAAATAACAAAAAATAAAAGAGAGTAACTTACATTTGTTTCCTGCGATATAGGTTTTATATTGGTTTTGACTACAGCAGGAGTAATTTTCTGTAAGATAAATATATACATTTTATCAAATAATATATAAGGGATCTTTAAATGTTAGTAGGATACTAGGATAATGTACAGATAATATAATATGAAGATCGCAAATGCACCTTTAAATAGAAGCAGTGAAAACTCATTAATTTTAAGCAAATAGTCAATGATCACAGTTATAAGTACACATATCACTATGGATTAGTGAATATTCACTTATTGTTTCAGTGAATTTATTTAGTCACGAATACAGTAAAAG
>NW_012055508.1:0-572 GCF_000956235.1 Wasmannia auropunctata | reverse complement strand
TAACAGTATTATACACTAAAATATTATACTATATTACACTAAAATATATTATATTACATACAAAATGAGAGTATATTTACACATAAATTAATTAATAACATTGATGATTGATAAATATTTGAAGAATAACATTATTGAAATAAATTTATTTTTATTTATTCAATCAATATTCCGTTAATATTACAGATTATTTATTTTTTATGTGCAGTAACACCACGGGGCGAGATTGTTTTTTTATCAACTAAACACGATTATGGTGATATTTATTTGTAAATATAAATAGTTAACATTAAAAGAAGACATTTTATTACGCATATCATTTAAAATTACGCAAAATGCAAAAATCAACGTAAAAAGTTAGTTTTACTAACTCATAAAATAACAAAAAATAAAAAGAGTAACTTACATTTGTTTCCTGCGATATAGGTTTTATATTGGTTTTGACTACAGCAGGAGTAATTTTCTGTAAGGTAAATATATACATTTTATCAAATAATATGTAAGGGATCTTTAAATGTTAGTAGGATACTAGGATAATGTACAGATAATATAATATGAAGATCACAAATGCA
>NW_012055507.1:0-467 GCF_000956235.1 Wasmannia auropunctata | reverse complement strand
TATCCCCTGTGTGCCTTGTCGACTCAGTCATGGAAGTCGGAATCCGCTAAGGAGTATGTAACAACTCACCTGCCGAAGCAACTAGCCCTGAAAATGGATGGCGCTGAAGCGTCGAGCCTATACTTTGCCGTCAGCGGCAAGTGGGGCGGCCGTGCGGGGCGTACCGCGCGCCGTACGCGCCGCCACGAAGCCCTGACGAGTAGGAGGGTCGCGGCGGTGTGCGCAGAAGGGTCTGGGCGCGAGCCTGCCTGGAGCCGCCGTCGGTGCAGATCTTGGTGGTAGTAGCAAATACTCCAGCGAGGCCCTGGAGGACTGACGTGGAGAAGGGTTTCGTGTGAACAGCCGCACACGAGTCAGTCGATTCTAAGCCCTAGGAGAAATCCTATGTCAATAACGGCGTACTATACTCTAGTGTTGTCCTAGCCAATGATGATCGATTACTGTAAAAAGTAAGAAAGAGTGAGAGA
>NW_012055506.1:0-505 GCF_000956235.1 Wasmannia auropunctata | reverse complement strand
TATATATATATATATATATATACATAAAGAATAAGAAAAAACCAAATAAAAGATCCATAAATTCTAAGAAGAATAATATCAGAATGATATGATGCACGTGGAACTCCAATGAGACGATTTTGGGAACGACACGTGTGTAATCTTGACTTCGTTTCGTCATCGTGTTTTATCGTGTCATTATTTGTATAATAACTTTATTGGCATAAATACGTTATACGCGCATATCCGATGTGAATTTATCATCCACTCAAATCTTTTGAAATACATATGAGCATCTTCCTGATAACATCTCTGCGATCATCTTGCCGATTTTAATTTCGAAAATAAGCCATAAGATCATTGAATATATCGCGTAACCCTCCCGTCTGTTGAATAAAATTGTTATCTTTAATAAGAAACTTAATAAGAAGATTGGGTGATATATTGACAACGATCACGCGTGTCCGTTATGCAATTTGACGTTAAATACCCACTTATATGAAAATGAGAATAAATTACTCGTATG
>NW_012055505.1:0-2209 GCF_000956235.1 Wasmannia auropunctata | reverse complement strand
GTTCAGACGTGTGCTCTTCCGATCTCTGTCTTTCAGTAATATTTACTGTTTAAATCAGTGTATTATCACTGAAGCGACATTGAAATAGTGACTATTTATCACAGTTCTAAGTATGCCACTGGAAAATAATATACACTGATAATTAGTGATAATTTCACTTTTAGAGAGTACCTGAATAAAAACAATTGTTTACACGATCGTTTAATAGTTCTCATAGACGTATATAGATATGACAGACATAAATATTACTAATATTACTAATATGATACGAGATTATGTCACAAGATTATGTAATTGTATGGCTTAATATTTATTGTAAATCATCTTTCGTGCAAAGCGCTAATCTATTATTACCTATTTTTGCTATGACAAATACTTTTCTTTCTTTATATTACAGATATAAATAGGATCAAGGCTTAATAGAGTATAAGCAAAATTGACAGAATAGGATAAAGAGATCTATTATATGCATTTAATTGAACCGCTACATATGAACTCGTACGCTTTTGAGCGATGTCGGCTCGAATATCCCACTAGATGCTGTATTAAATTATTTATCTATTTTCTTGGGCTGCTTTTACAGAATTACAGAAATTTATAGAGCAACGTTAAATATTCAAACAGGAAACCGTCATTTAATTCGACAATTATTACCACTTATTGCTGATAAACGTTAAATCTGCTTGATGAAGTTTGATCTGTTTGATATATCTATATTCTATAAAAATCTATCTGCCTTTTTTTAAAGAAAGAAAGCGAAACAAAAATTTGCATTTCTTCAAATTTCCTCCATCTGAAGTATTTCGATGAAATCGTGCGTCTATGAAATCCATAATAGTCCATTCTCTGTTCGAGATTTCCTCCATCCAAAGCATCTCGAAGAAGTCATCGTCCTGAATCACGCATCCTGTAAAATATATAATAATCCGTTCTCTATTCGAGATTTCCTGAGATTTTCAACAACTAATCAGATAGCATTCCTGCCCGGAAACCCACGCATCCTGCAGGTGAAAGAAAACTGATGCTGCTGGAAAATCCAGTTCTCGCATTTACAAAGTTCTACTGCGCCGATGGTGGCTCTCAGTTATATTTTAAACCTTTGTCCGTGATCAAAAATCGTGATTTGACATATCAATGACACATAATGTTAATTGAAAATGTTAGCCCGACGTTTCTTCCGAATATTGACCTTTGATACGAGCAGCTATTAGATTCGCGATTTTTCTCTGTTATATAATACATGCGCACATTTTTTTTCACTGCTCTTTAGCACGTGGAAACGAATTTGCGGTAAGAGTGTTTTAGTAATCGACGACGACGTTTCGAGAATGACAAGGCGAGCGATAACAGCCGCGGCACGTGGCTTCGCTCTCATTGGAGATGACTAATCGAGTTCTGTTGCAAACAGAATGACGCGATGAGGATCACCGGAATTCGATATTTACTTCGCATGTTTGCGCGAACTGCAGGTGGATGACAAACGAAGGACGATAGTAATCATCAAGACATGATCGAATGAATTTATGAATATTTCTTCGAATTTTTTTTCGAACATTTATTAATGTAATCTTCGTGTAAATTAACCGTTACATACTACTGTTATTCGAAGCTTATTAACAATTAAACTTGCTAAAATTTATACATATGTCTAATCTTCCATTTGATAATTGATTCAAAAAAGATAATTGGAGAGGAAAAGATAAAATTAGTTTTTAAATAAGCAAACATCATTTAATATTTTTTACAATAATAACATAGCTTATTTGCTGCAACCTAACTTAAAAAGTTATAATTTTTTAAGTCGAGTCTGCAAAGGAAAAAGAATTCTGATGAGAATTGAATTACATTGATATTACACTGAATAAAAAGTTAATAATACTTTTAAACTGTAATACCTTATAATAATAAAATTGCATTTAAAAATGATATTGTAAAATTTTAATAATTTGATAAAACATTTAAACTGGAAAATTTTGTTTCTTAAGTTATGACATTGTTGTAAATGAATGATACATAGAATACATTCAAAAAGTCATTTTCAAAAATATGATATATATATATATATATATATATATATATACATAAAGAATAAGAAAAAACCAAATAAAAGATCCATAAATTCTAAGAAGAATAATATCAGAATGATATGATGCACGTGGAACTCCAATGAGACGATTTTGGGAACGACACGTGTGTAATCTTGACTTCG
>NW_012055504.1:0-413 GCF_000956235.1 Wasmannia auropunctata | reverse complement strand
TTAAAAAGGTCCAAACAGCCGCGATGAGTTTTGAAAGGCATGTCCGGTCAAGACTTGCTGCTACAAAGAGTGGTAATAACGCTGGAACTGCTGTATTGACACTCAGGAATCCTACTTTGAAAAATATTAAATGTATTTTCAATAAAACGGTTTTTCCACTTTCCAGAATTAGTCTCATTACTTTTGGGACAGACCATGTGTACATGTATATTAGGTATATTGTACTCCCATTAATTTTATTAATTGCAATTAATTTTATTGAATACGTGAAGATTATTGCAGTATAAAATTTTTAATTACATAATAATTTAAAATTTGATTATTTATTATACGACAGATTTATCATGTATTATCGGATATTACGCATAAAATATATACATATAGTATATTTATAAATACTTACGAAATTCTGT
>NW_012055503.1:0-365 GCF_000956235.1 Wasmannia auropunctata | reverse complement strand
AATTAAAATCTAACGATTCCATATGTAGCCATCCGGAATCCGATACGGACTGGTGAGCGGATCCGATGCAGGAGGATTTACCAGGAGACGAGGCGAGACGACGGACTCATCAGAATGAGCGAAAGGACGGCGAGCAACGCGATTTTCCTCCAGAGCCAGGAGAAGAAGAGGCAGACAAGGGGAGAAATCGGATAAATATGATATATGTTATATGAAAGACATTTTATACGTTGATAAAGACTTATATATGATAGGTATTATAATGCACTCGTTCGTTACTCATATTTTGATAAAATATAATATAGTATAAAGCATACTTACCTTTAATAATCTTCTTTGTACCTACAAATAAATTATAATAATTA
>NW_012055502.1:0-395 GCF_000956235.1 Wasmannia auropunctata | reverse complement strand
CACCGCAGCGGGGCGCTGCACTCCCCTGCCCTGTGGCCGCTCTTCCCACAGCCGCAACACAAGTCACTTCTGTCCCGCTGCGATGGGCACCGCTCTCTAACCTGCCCTACCGTCAAGCAGCGGAAACACTGGGCGGCCTCTTTTTCATCACCTCAACCCTCACCATCGTCCAACCCACGCGCACCCTGGGGGTCTTCATCACTCTAACGGCACACTCCAGCGGGCATTGGACCATGGCCATCCAGAGGCCGTTCCTTTGGGATCTTCGGCTGATCACTCGAACTTCCCCCTCCTGGGCCTCCCCTATCTGGGAGATGACCGTCTTATTTCCTCGGGGGTCCCCAGGTCGTCCAGGTTCGTGAGACGAAGCTCGGCTTCTCTGGACGGCCTAGCCA
>NW_012055501.1:0-333 GCF_000956235.1 Wasmannia auropunctata | reverse complement strand
TATCTATTATTTTTAGTGTATTCTAGACTCATTAATTTAGTAAGGCAAAGAATTAATAAATATTTCTACCTTGCCTAGGGGTCAGAGTGATGTAAATATACCTATGTTATGTTTATGAATTCAGAGGAATCTATTGAAAAGAAGTTGTTATTTAAGCTATTGAAGCAGTTCGCTATGTGATTTAGCAGAGCAAACATGTTGTTATACGATTTTCTTCATTTATCGTATAATCACGAACTAATTATCAATTATTTATGTGATATGCAAGTGTCGCGACGAGAAATTATGTGTCCGCGATGTCAGCAAATAGTGCATTTGCGTTGCACCTCGGAG
>NW_012055500.1:0-393 GCF_000956235.1 Wasmannia auropunctata | reverse complement strand
TCCTATCACATAGCTAATATCTATTGCAGAAACAGAAAATACGTACTTTAATGCTTCTACTTATTTAGTAAGACGAAGATTTAATAAATATTCAATTTAATATACTTTCTACCTTGCGTAGGGGTCTGTCTAATCTTTTCGGTATCTATTATTTTTAGTGTATTCTAGACTCATTAATTTAGTAAGGCAAAGAATTAATAAATATTTCTACCTTGCCTAGGGGTCAGAGTGATGTAAATATACCTATGTTATGTTTATGAATTCAGAGGAATCTATTGAAAAGAAGTTGTTATTTAAGCTATTGAAGCAGTTCGCTATGTGATTTAGCAGAGCAAACATGTTGTTATACGATTTTCTTCATTTATCGTATAATCACGAACTAATTATCAATTA
>NW_012055499.1:0-402 GCF_000956235.1 Wasmannia auropunctata | reverse complement strand
TAGGAAAAATCATTGAGAGAGGCCCGTTTAGAAACGAGGCTGGATCCGGAAAGGAGGGGAACGTGGAAGGACGTAAGCAGATAGCCTGTCTCGCAAATAGGCGCGGTGGCATATGTGCGAGTCGAAGGCGCTTTAACGGGCTTGGCAGACGAGTCAACGTCCTGAAGGGACGATTTTACTTGACCTCAAGCCAGCGCGATCGTTTGGTCCTCTTTCGGTCAAGGAACTTAATCCTTTTGACGCAGGATCGGACCCGTGCGATTTTCTGTAGGGAAGGAGGAAGGGAACGAGGGTGAAGTCGCTTAGTGAATTGTAAAGAGTTTAAGAATTATTTCATACTAACAAATTTATTTCTAATTACGTTTACAATACGCATGGTATGCGAACAAGAGAGACTTATTA
>NW_012055498.1:71070-93926 GCF_000956235.1 Wasmannia auropunctata | reverse complement strand
TGTGTATAAGAGACAGGAAATAGACCAATCGTAGTCGAATATATGTATGTAAGGAGAATAATCGATTGTAATTGCATGGTCAATATTTTACGGTGTAAGACTTAAAATCCTCATTGTGGACCGATTAAAACAAACAAAGGTAAAAGAGAAGTTACATCCAAATATAGTTTTAGTCCCTAGAAAGTCAATTCTTTTATTAGATGTCGATATTTCGAGAATCGATCGCTATTAATTGACATTGGCTTACAAAAGGGAACCAAAAATACGAGCAAAAAGTATTAAAATTAAAATAAATATCTTTTTATATTAATAGTCTTTTTAATTAAGTTATTTTAATTATTATTTATTGCCAGAAGAATGTAACTATAATATTGTTTATAAATAATGTCATAATATACATTGCAATTAACACTATTTAAAGGTAAGGCTAATATATTTTTTTATCGTTTATTAACTTCGGATTTAAAAAGTGAAATTATGCAATTATACAATCTTATTATTGTACAAAGATCTACGACATAAAAACAATTATTTCTATATTAAGAAAATAAAAATAATGTCTGAAAAGTAAGAAGATGATAAACAATATGAAAGAGGAACAGAACTCTTTGGAATACAGTCCATTTAATTTATTCATCTCTGAAGCTAAAGATGCGGAAACAGTGATATTGTTATTACAATCTGAAAATAAATCTACTTTATTGGCAGCCGTAGAGGCTTTGTCGAAGTATGCTAGTAAATCAAAAGACAATGCAAAGATTCTTTTTCATCTTGGTATTGTAAATAATATTCTTCCTATTATCGAGCATGAAGATATATATATTCGAAGGTTTGTGCAGAAATAAATTAACTAATGGTTTATACATTAACTAATATAGTGTATATATATATATATATATATATATATATATATATATACTATAAAGACTATATAATACTAAAACTCGAATCTAGTGAATAAAATTTTTATATTTCCATAACTTTTAAGAATTCTTCATACTTTAAATTTCTGAGAATTTCTAAAAAAAAATACTTTAAATTTGATTAGATTTTACAAGTTTTCTTTGGAAATTACAGAATGAGAAATCTTACAATATTTGAAAATTCATATACATGTATAAAATGTTTTAGAAAAAGATGATTTTCTTATTTTTAAAATAATATTCCAATTTGTATTAAAAAGTTTAAGAAATGTTTTAAATAATAAATTGTGAAATTGTTTGCACAAAAATAAGTTTATATAAAAATTCTAAAAAGTTTTGTGAAAAATTTTAAAAAAGTTTACACCTTTTGCAAGTTAGTTAATAACGTAGACGTAATATAAAAGCTATAAAAGCTCTTTTTCAATATATTCAATGTAATTAATATTTATTCATGTACCTGCTGCAATACAGATTTGCTGGAAAATTGTTGACAGAAATGATAGCAGTGCCAGACGTGAAAAATTATTTGATCGAATCCGATCGTATAGAATATTTTACAAAGTTATTAATGAGCGAGAAAGATACCTTTATGCAAGAATACCTTTCTGCTATGCTCGCGAAGCTATCCGAAGATCCGTACGGTAATGCTCTTCTAGCAAAACATTGCTCGAACGTAAATTTCCTATTTGAAGTATTACAATCGTCAGATCCGGATGTAAAGAAACATAGTCTTGAGATTCTGCATAATTTAATGCAGGATCCCGTAGCTGCGCGTGAAATTTCGAAAAATGAGGTTTGTTGTATGTTCCTAGCGAAAATAAAAATCGGAGTACATGTTGAATGTAAGGGGAGAATGACGGAAACATAAATGAAACTTTTGGGAAGTGTAAATTGAACTTACGCTCCGATTTCTATTTTCGTTCGAAATGTGGTGTCAACAGAAAGTTTGAGATCGTGAATTTTCAATGTTTTTAGAAATTTAGTTTTCCTTTGTTGTATCAACACTTTGAATCATCGTATCCAGAGATTCAATATCTCGCGCTGGACGTAATTGCGGATATAATTGGTAGAAATAAAGATGAAGAAATACAATCTCTATTTCACGAAACAAACGGAGTTAAAGTGCTACTAGATTTTTTGAAAGTACAAAATATTTTATATAAACAATTATATTTTTTGTTAATAAATTATTTTACGTTCATTATTACTATTAAAGGAAAATCGCCGGTACCGAAGAAATAAGTCTCCTGAAGCCACTTATTTTTTGGAAACTTTAAATATTTTATTATATTTTACTATAATACTAACAAAAACATGATTTGTTTAGATATAATTAAAGAAGTAAAAAACCTAATTTATTGTATATATTTGTGAACAACTTGTTTCTATATAAAATCAGATAAAAACAAAAATTCTACAAATGCGAAAATAACACTTACGATTTTCTTTTGCTATAAAGAATACAGTTTATATAATATTGGATATACATAGCCTATCTTAAAAGTAATGAGACTAATTCTGGAAAAACCGTTTTATTGAAATTAACTTAACATTTTTCAAAGTAGGATACCTTGTTTTAAAGTAGGATCGTCATACAGCGGTTCCAGCATTGCTGCTACCCTTTGGAGCAACGCAGGAAGGACTGAGGAAGGACTTTTGACCGGACATGGTTTTCAGAGCATTCATCGTCGCTGCTTGGGCCTTTTTAATCGTCCCAAAACGGTATTCGACACTGTTTGGGGATGATTAAAAAGGTTCAAGCAGGTGATCTGGAAAGCATGTCCGGTCGATCAAAACTTCCTGCGCTGCTACGAAGAGTGGCAGCAACGCTGAAATCACTGTATTGACGCTCAAGGATCTTACTTTGAAAAATATTAGATTTGTTTTTAATAAGATCGCTGTATTGACGCTCAAGGATCCTATTTTGAAAAATATTAGATTTATTTTTAATAAGACCGTTTTTTTACAATTAGCCTTATTACTTTTGGGACAGACCATGTATTATTGTTAATATTAGATAGTTTTACATTTTTGTTAGTTTACTAAAACTGTTTTATTTATATTCTTCTTTTTTTTTATTTCTTTTTGTTTTGTTTAAGGGCGTATTTTGTTAAAGGCTTATTTTTGCTTATCTTACAAAAATGTTAAATATTACATAATTACAATCAGTATTATAAAAAACTGCTACATTATTTGATAGAAGATACTATTATATATTATAGTTTAATTTTATATATGTTTTCAAAATTTTCTTTTTAGCTACTGTTTAAGAAATACAATTCAAAAACAAAGCAATTTGACGGGGTCGGCGACCTTCCTATCTGTATATTAATAAATTTATTGTACATATAAGTTATTATTTTAAGTTTATTTAACTTTAATTATTAATGTTAATTGTTGTACAGAATGACGAGTACAATGATTCGCATATTAAAGCTCTAGAAGTATTACGTTTTGCTGTCGAAAATCTAGCTGTCGTGGATGAACTTATTGACAGCGGAAGTATTTCGCAAATTGTAAGCTACATAAAGTATGCAAAAAATCCGAGATTTTTTACTGAAGCGCTCAGAATTGTTGTATATATTGCAAATACTTCCAACG
Source organism: Wasmannia auropunctata (assembly GCF_000956235.1). Lineage (NCBI taxonomy): Eukaryota > Metazoa > Arthropoda > Insecta > Hymenoptera > Formicidae > Wasmannia > Wasmannia auropunctata. The sequence continues at coordinate 90,402 of NW_012055498.1, read as the reverse complement.
GAAGAAAAGTATACATTTCTCTTAAAGTTTATCAATTAAAATATTAAACTACTATACACAATTTATAATTATAATTATTGTTGTAATAGGTTTTACATTCCTACGGGATTATCGAATGTTTGCTAAACGCTTTGCAACAATCGATGCACATTGACATTGTTGAAGTTGCTTGTTATGGAATTGGGGAAATGACGCTTAATAGTCATGCTGCAAAAGAATTCGCTAGCACGGATTCTATTAAAACTATTTTAGGTTACATATTAAGATGGAGCGATTTATTACCCCCTGTTGTGCATGTATTTTCGGAAAAGGCATAAAAAATGATAAATTTTGGTTACAAGCGGAAAATTTTTAATGATATTCATTGGCCCAAGCAGCCACGATGAATATCATTAAAAAATTTCCGCTTGTAACCAAAATTCATCATTTTTTATACCTTTTCCGAAAATATGCACAACGGGGGATAAGAAATCGCTTCACTATATTACATATAAATAAATAACTTAGATAAGAATTTTTTACGTACAAGGAAGGAAATAGGAAAAGTGATACTGTTTTAGATATTTTGAAAAAAGAGGACTTGCAGTGGTCCACAAGACACGCCGCAAGTTTTGCGATCAAACGGTTATTGATGAGCGATATTAAAAATTGCGATGTTTTCTTGAATATTCATGGACCAGTAATTATTTTATATTATAAATTTACGTTCTTCATTTATTAATACATACTTATTTTGAGTAGCTTCTAAATAAAGCATAACGTGGGAATTATGTGACGAATTAAGTAAAATATTTCGAAAATATCGTTAATCTTTTTTTATTTATTTTACGTAAAGAACAATGCTCAATGTACTTTATATCAATGAATGCAGATAATAATGACTTTGTTTTTTAAGGATTACCTGTGGCAGTTGTTAAAACACTTTACAAAACAAGTTTCTGTAGAAACTTGTATTATTGCTCTAGAAGCTCTTCTTACCATAGCACGACATCCAACTCTCAGAGATATCTTGATTAACTTTAACTCTATTAATACAATTTGCTCGCTTTTAGAGGTAAAATAAATATTAGCTAAATAAATAAGAGCTCATCTCTTGTGATACTTTTATGTTGAATGCCATGTTGATTTCGGCTAATTGTTTAAAAGTGCAACTAAAGGTTATATTTTAAACAACTTTGAAATAAAAATGTCTTATATTTCAGAACAAGAATTTTTTATATTTATAAAAAATTAAAAAAGATATTAGATTTATTATTCAAATATTTTAAATATCAATAAATATTAAATATTTTAACAAATTTTATTAAATGCAATTATAATTGCAATTATTTGTACACCAATACGGTATTGTTAAAACATTGATCATTCATAATTATGACATTTATAGCATTTAGAATTAATCGTATAGAAAAATATTAATACTGCATTAAGAAATATTGAATTTTTAGTCAACCTATCCGTTCATCGACGAATTTAAAATCGCTTGTTGCAAGTTATTTTCTGCACTATGCTTAGAAGAGAATGGAAGACATTATTTTCTCAAAGCAAATGGACCTCAAAGAATATTTTCTCTTATCACTGATTCTCATCCAATTTCAATAAGAAACGCTACGTTGCAATTCGTACAAGCAATTTCTACAGATTTAAGTGTAGCGAAGGCCTTCGTAGAAAACAAGTATCTCTCATAGTAAGTTTGAAGCTTTCTCTTGCAACTTTATATACATTTTTGGAAAATATATCTGCAAAGTCTTTATTATGAGAAGATGTGATGTAAAATTCCGAAATATAATTGAAATTATTATATTGAGTTCTCATTTAATTACATTCCGCAGCATGTTGAATAATCGTTCATGTTCAAGAGCGATTCCTTTATGGGACACTTGCGTTGAGATTCTTCTTAAATCGAATTTACCGATCAAATTCGCTCTTACAGGACGCTTGTCTGTACGCGATCTTACGCAGGATGGATTTTATGTCTCAAAAATTACCGTATGCTCGTATGTAAATTTCACTACAGTACACGGAAAGAATATTCTGATAAAAAAAAATTTTTGAGTTCTCATAATTTTTCAGAATTTTTGTAGCTTAACTTTTTTCAGATTTTTTGTACGAAATTGGTATACTTTTCTTGGCAGAAGTGCCAAGAAGATCTACATTTTTTTTTTAGAATTCTTTATACATGTAAATTTTTAAATATTTAAAATATTTCTAAGATTTTTTATTCTAATTTTCAAAGAAAATTTATAAGATGTAAAGAGATTTAAAATATTGTTTCCGAAATTTTCATAAATAAAAAAAATCTTAGAAGTTATAGGATGTAATGAGAATGTTTTCTATCAGGATTTTACTAAAATATCAAATTCTTAAAATATAATAATTTAAACATATTAATTTAAAATAAAATTATTAAAATATGAAATATAAAAATAAATTTGGGAAATATAAAAATTTAAGCAAATACAAGTTGAATAGTAATTACGTTGGACTATATCAAAATAATCATGTAGTATTAGTAGTTATGGTGATAAATCTTAATTTAGTACCCAATGTGAGCATCCAATATAATTATTTAGATAGTTCAACATAACTGCTTTTAAATCTGTATCTAGCTTAATTTTTAAATACTTCAGCAGAACCGTTCTTTCCGTGCAGTAGTAAAAACTGTTGTTTATTCACTTCAACTTATTGTTAGTTGAAATTATTTTATCACTATTTGTATTGTTTCCATAATTATTTTGTTTAGTTTTCCGGTGTTAGATGATATCTTCCGATTTAAATTTTGTCCGTTAAAGCCCATTTATGTAGTAAACTGCATGCGATTACCAACGTCAAGCACTTTACAAAGCAAGACAGTTCTCAAAAGTAATAAGATTTTGTAGTTTGTATCAATAATGAAAAAAGCTACTAAAAAAAGGACGTTACTTTAGAAATTATATCTCTGTTTGCAGAAGACATAAATGCATGGCTCGAATTAAAGTTTGGTCAGTTGCAATGCGATCCAGATTTCGTCGAATATGTGGAACTCTTTAAACGTATGCTTTCAGCAACAGAATCGAAAGTGTTAGTGGAGCTTCCAAAAGTCTGATTTAAAATGATTCCTATATCTTATTTATTACTTATGCAAACAAATTCGTACATATTACAGTTTAAGTGTAAGAAATACAGATATTGGATCGATGAATGTTCAGTACGTTCCTTCGCGTGCAAAGATGTTAGCTCGATTCGTGGCGCGCCAAATGTCTGGTGTGGATTCGACGGTACCTGGATGCTTCGACCGGCAGCTTGAAGTTCATTTGAAGCGGATCAAAGAATGCTTGGAAACGAGCGTGATTCCGCTCGGGCAACTTCGTGTAGGCTCTTATCTCGAGCGAGCTTTGCTCTTCAAAGCGATAGCCGATAGAATATGCCTTCCAGCAGCTCTCGTACGTGGGGAATACGGTGTCTCGTGGATTGAAATAGCTATACCCCAAGTAACATATGTGTTACACGCGTATTTTTTTTAAAATAAATTATGTCATTGAGAACCATTGCGTGTCTTGCAGATGGAAGCCTCGAACGAAGGAGGATTATTTAACGATGTTTTGGATAAAAATAATGAATATTATCAAGAAAGAGTTACGACCGAATTACTAGACAAATCAACAATTGTCCTTACATATCCGAATGGACATGAGAGAAAGAAAAAATTTCTCTCAGATTGTCGATCAGTGATCTACCCGATCAAACTTTTGAAACCGAATTTTATCGTTGATTTGATGGATACACCGGGAGACTTAATCCCAATTGGAAGTCCTCGTTCAAAGTTATATTGTATTAAAAAGATAACTAATAGCAAAACATGTTACTATTGAAAACTGATGTATTATTAGTCTTTCAAGAATTTAATAAAATATCTTAATTTTAATAAATCTTATAGTAATATTTTAATAAAAGAATTACAAAAAGATTTTGAAATTGACTGGTATAATTTATAACAATTTTATTTTATACACAGGGGGTCCCAAAATTACCGAATGTTCTTACACTGACAGATTCTGTAAAACATTCTAAGATACATAATTGTAAAATACTTTAAGCTTTAGTAGATACTTCGAGCATCAAGTACTTTTGCATTGAATATCTGTTTATTATTTTATAATGAGATTTTAAAATTTTTGTAATACATAATCATTTTTCCTTAAATATAGATTGAAGAACGATTTATTAAAAATCGTAAATATAGAGTAAAAACGATAATTAAAGAAATAAACTCTTTAATTCTACTGTTAAAAAAATGACTTTTTTTTAGCAAAAGAATATATGAGAATAATAATTTCTCGTAGTTTTTTAGGCGTTGAATAAGATCTCATTTGCCACAAAATGTTTTATTGCGTATCAATTTTGGAAAATTTGTAACTCTTTTTGAACTAAATAAATTTAAACTAAAGATAAAAAAAGAATTTTGCAGCTTAAGTTTCATTTTCAACTCCAGCACCAGTTTCAAAGCCAACTCCAGCGCCAGTTTTAGCGGCAGTTTTAGGAGCATTTCATATTTAATTACGTTGCAATTAATCACATCATTTAGAACTTGTTAATACTTAAATCAATGTACAAGGGCACCTTTATTATTGTGTAATGTATTGTATGTACCTGAAAGCGACATAAACTGATTGATCAATTTTAAATGCTTTCCATTTAAAAACATAACGTAGCTCAATTAACATTTTTGTATAAACATTTTTGTTTTAGAATGTTTTACATAATTTGTCAGTTGAAGGATATCCGATAATTTTGGGACACTCATGTCATATCAAATATGTCACACTGTATGTTAAATAAAAGGATATTTTTATTTTTTTCTTACATAAACATTTCATACATATACATATAATATGTATAATTATTTTATACATATAATCTGTTTATACATATATAGTATTTTTTATAAAGAATTGAACTATTTATAGTAATTTTTTATCTAAACACAAATAATATATAACACAAAGTGATAATTTTAAAATATAAAAATTAATTGTAAAATATAAAAAGCTTAATTACGATAAAAATCATGCAAGATCATGCATCTACAAAACGGAATTACGAAGAAATAGTGTGACTCGTAAGTTAAAAGTATATTATTTTACATTAGATACAAATTGTACGAGTTTATAGCTAACTTTTAAAGAATAAAGTTTTTGACTACAAATCGCGTATCACTTTTATTCAGCGTTGATAATTCTACAGCGTTACAATTACTAATGTGTCGGCGGATGTCTCTGCTGCTGTCTCAATTCACCAACTTTTACCAAGCCGAAGAAACTTTTGTCATACTGGAAAAGGGTATATCTCGCTGATATATCTTTCAGGACTAGGTGATCGCCTGCATGGAGAATGGTCACTTGGGCTGAGAAACACGAGTGACTCTTATGTCCCGTACCTGGACTGTACGCCTGAAAATTGTATTTGTTATTCTGTATTTCCATACATTTGTTTATATTTCAGCTGATCACGCATACTCGAGTCACTTTATCATTAAATAATGTCTTGTTTAGTACGGCATTGGTGATAAAAAGAAAGGTTTTGCTGAAGTATTTAAAAACTTAACTATATAGATACCGATTTGAAAATAATTACCAGATCTGAAAATAATTACGTTGGGCCATCGAAATAATTATGTAAAGTGCTCAAACATGATATATAATAACGTTGCAAAAAGTTTCGACATTTTAGCAACTAGCTTGAGCGTCTAATGCAATTATTTTGATGGTTCAACGTAATTATTTTCAGATCTGTATCTAGCTAAATTTTTAAATACTTCAGCAACATTGTGTATGTATACTAAGTTTTATTCTATTAAAATGCCTCCCTCACAAAGTATTCTATTTCTCCAATTCTTACCGTGCACTGCAGTAAAGGCCTGCCGTTCACTAACACGTGGAAGCCACTCTCGTCGTGCTCGTCCAGGTAGTGGATCTGCGCGTACACCAGATACAATCCCGACTCGTGCACGGTGAGCTTGCCGTCGCCCGCGAGCGTGAAGTGCCGGTTCATACCAAGATCGGTCACCCACTCGCTCGGCTGCCACGCCCTGAAGACGCCGTTGTCGTGCCGCGCTCTGCCGTTACCGGTGTAATCGTCCTGTATCGAGAAAAGGGTGCTGTCCGCCTCGTAGTGGATCGCGTAAACCTGCCGTGGTGAACGCAAATGTTTTTGAGTCAATCTCCGACGAGACCCCCTTGATAGCCACTTCGTGGTTCTAATTCAATCACAACGCTCTGTGTTGTTCATTCACCTACCTGTGAGGAACTTAATGCACGGATTTTATCTACTATACGCGGCGCAACCCCCTAGCAACTATATACAAGGGCATCCGCACACGGAAAGAACAATTTTGCTGAATCCAGATTTGAAAATAATTTTTGTTTAATAATCAAAATAATTTTGTGCGAAAATCAAAATACTTGCTAGAATATCAAAACGTTTTATAGCAATATTTATCAATGTTTTAACATTCCAACAAATTATTTTGATGATTCAACAAAAAATTACTTTTAGATCTATATTTAGCAAAATTTTTAGACTTTCAACAAAATCATTCTTTCCGTGCAGGATTTTTTCTAGAGGGGGGGGGCATATCCAAATTTTTAGTACGATAACTACCGCGAGGAGCAAATGTCCGAAGGTTGTGTACTCTTTAGCTCTCTCACATTTAACAAACATATTTGTTTTTGTAAAAATGGGAGAGCAAATTCTGAATTTTTTGTACTCGTCTCGATTCCAAGGGGGGAGGGGGTGCAGGGCACGAGCAAATGTCCCCTCTTGCCTCCGCTCCTTTCTGAACGCCCTTGAAACTATACCCACCTGAACGGGTCGTCGAATATCAGTTCTGTTTCCCGAGACGTCACGATTTCGCCATTTGATCCTTCTGTCAGTTCTGTCGCTTGCAATTTCCGTGCTTCCATGTCTGTCGGGCTGCAGAGTAGTCTCCTCTCTTAATCGGTCATGGCGCGCCGGGGGAATTGTCTCCGGCGTATGGGCGTGATACTTCTTCGGTGGATGTCTATCTCAGAGAAAACAATCGATTTAACAAATAAATAAATTTGACCAAAAATGTCAAATTTATTTACTTTGTATCATATCGGTCTCTCTCTCTCTCTCTCTCTCTCTCTATTTCTTTCTTTCTTTCCTTTTTGAAGATTTAATTGATCTAATTTAATGTAATCTTGACGATTGTCATACACTTCTAGGAAATCAATTTAAAAATTAAAAGTATCTAGGAAGTAAGCTTATTAAGATTGAACGAAATTCATTAGAGGATTTTTAGAATTCAATTTATGCAACATTTCTGTTAAAATTTCCTCAATTATCAAAAATACTTTACTGGAGTTTGAACGCAAGATTACTCACTTTTTATCCGGTTAATGTACACAGTGCGATCAATATACATATTGAGACCGAAATTATATAAAATAAAGAATAAATACATTAGAAAAATATTTTAAATATTTTTTAAATAATATCCTTTACAATCGCTTTGTTCTCACTTTCAATCTTTCGTCATTGAGTTTGTTTTTAATTAGTCGGTGTTGACACAGCGGCAATTCAATTTCTGGAATATCATCAAATAACTAAAAAAAAATATTTGATTTTACATCTCACCCACCCTATTCATCTCTAACTTCTCTTTCTCTCTCTCTGTATTATCTTTCTCCTTTTCACTATTTCCTTTTCCTTTGACTATTTTTTGTTTTTGAAAATTGAAATTGCATTTCAAAGACCAATTAAAGATTCGGTATTCCAAATATTTCAGATTTCCAAATATTCCAGAAATTTAAAGCCATTATGATGGCTATAACCAATTGAAAACGATTATAAAATGGGAATAATCACGACGATATAAAAATTAAAAAACAATAGTAGAGCGGTATATTGATTGTAAAGAATCTAATTTTAAATTTAAAAAATGTTTTAAATATATATTTTTCTGTGCTCTTTATTTTATATAATTTGGTTTTAAAAAAATTTATGCACTATGTAAATACTTACGATGTTGGATTTGTCCCAGAATTGTCATTCGCGTCGCTTTCGCTTACATAAGAACGCGTTCTCATCATAATTCTTCTAGTATTACGTCGTTTGCTATTCGCTGTATCTCTCGCAAGGTCATCAGTCAAATTGTTTATGGATCGCTTTGATTTAATACTCTCTTTGATGTGTCCTGAACTTGTAAGTTTGCTGGCAGTAGTAGCATCGAGTTTGTATCTTGTGCTACTTGCGTCACTCGTCTTCTCCTCGTGACTTGATTGGTTCTCGTGTCCCTCTTTAAAATGCTCCCGCTCGATATTTCTACATGCAATAAACACAATTCAAAGTTAATAATTAATACATTGTCTATCCAGTGAGTTTCAGACATAGTTGCGCCATAAATTTTGTTGCTAACAATAAGACAAAATGAATTTATTTCTATTTATTTGTAGTTAAAATAAAAATCAATGTAAAACAAATTTCATTTTATTAAATTGGTCAATTGCAATATAAAATCAATTATAATTTTAATTTAAAATTTCCACTTTTTGACTTCACAAATTTCTTCCGGCTTCAGTTGATCTCGCAGCACGTCAATGTTGTTGCCTTTATAGATCAGCCTTCAGAACTTCGATATTTCGATGAAGCTTTTAGAATAAATCTTTTTGTTTAAATTTTAGAAAGACTTATTTTAAATTTATCGAAATATCGAGGCACTAAAAATTGATTTGAAGATGCAGTTCATTGAGGTTTTGCATGTGAAAGAATTAAAATTTATGACACGTTATAATTAAGTACATCTTTTTGTACACGCTACAGTAGAATTTTCATCATTATAATATTAATAATATTATAAAATATTATATAATATAATTAAATAAGATTTGAAGATTTAATCGTTTGAAGATATTTAAAGTTAAAAGATGGACATTTTTAATAGTTGTGATTAGTTTTATATTATAATTGCCAATTCAGTAAAAACAAGTAAACATTTCATGCTGCTTTTTATTTCAGTTATATTGCCAATTCAGTAAAAACAAGTAAACATTCCATGCTGCTTTTTATTTCAGTTATAAAATAAATTCATGTTGCTTGGTGCATCAGAATTTATGACACGTTTATGATTAAGTACATCTTATCGTGTACGCTACAGTAGAATTTTCATTATTATAATATTAATAATATTATAAAATACTCTATAACATGATTAAATAAGATTATATTTTTTTATGGATTGAATTGTGCACGTTTTACTTTACGTTATGTTATACTGGCCATTTATGTGATTTAAAATTTTTTATTAAATATTGGCTTTTTACAAGCGTCTTAAAAAATTTCGATACTTTCCGATAACTATTAGAACGTCACTAAAGTCAAGCGCCAATCACAGTACCAGTGATTACTATGGCAGTCAACATGTTAATAGTTAATAGTTAATCGGATCTTTTTTCTAAGAAATCGCGAATTCTGAGCATCAGAAACTGCAAATCTGCTCGTTTTCTTCTTCGCTTTTTCAATTTATTGTGTTACAAAGTATTATTGCACATTGCTAGCGCCTCACTTGTGATTCTCTCGTACGTTCCTCTCGAAGTCCTGCCCGTGCTTGGCTTCGACCTTCCGCAAGGCTGCAAGCAACTCGACCATATCTTTATTGGCGCCGGGATCCGGGGACGTGGGTATCGGTACCGACGTGGACGTAACGTCATGGAAATCCAATGACCTGCCGCGGCCGTAGGTGACGGGACTGAAGGGAATGTAAACGCGGTCGGAATAGTCGTGCGACGCGGAACCATCGTCGTCGTAATTAGAGTCGTAGTCGGCGTTGTAAATGTCCGGTTCATTAATCTCGGTAGACTCGTTCAGCTACAATGTGTAGTGCATTCGCATGTAAAATATTTATTTTGTAGAAATTGCGCGGTTTAGTCTGTATATGCATAAAATCTTCTATCGAGCAATTATGTGATCATGTAATTAAATCGGTATTGTCAACGGTAGTGACGAACATCCGATACGAGGAAATGCATCAGTAAGAGGCAATTGTGGTATAATTTCCTTTTGTACAACAATTAAAATAATTGCTTCTAAAAATGGCACGAGCAATGCTCTGTGTAATGGGAAATTCCGGTGAAGATAAAAATTCTGTTGAAATTAACTGAAACAATTTCAACTCTGCAAATTGTTCTATATCTTTAATATTTTAATTATATATTTATACTCTCGAAACGTCTGATAAACCAACTAAACTTAATTTATCATCGGCGCGCTAGTTAAATCGAGTAATTTATAAATGAGTTATTACTAAAATGATAATTATAGAGAAAATAATTAAGAAATTTGTGTCTTCTTTATTCCTACGTCTAATTCTATTTATTTTAATGAAAACAATTCTTATGTTATAATATTTTTAAGAATTTTTCATATTTGAAATTTATGAAGCTTTCTAAGAAAATATCTTAAATTTCTTCAGATTTTATAAGTTTTTTTTGGAAATTATAGAAAAATTTTAGAATTTACGTAAAAATTAATATAATTTAGATAATATTTAGAATTCATATAAAGAATTAAAAAAAAAAGAATATAGATTTTCTCAAAATTTTTGCATAAAAATTTGATATTATAGAATTTGGCAACACTATTTTTGAAAACATTATAAAAGGTATTTATCCCGAAGGTGAACACAGCTCTTGTTTGTACATATTTTCGGGAAAAGAAATATATGTGTCTTTAAGATACTGTTTATCTGAAAAAATACTATGATTTATGATTTCAATCATGGATAAGATTATCCTAATGAGAATCATAAATTCAATATACCAAATGACTTCAGATAAATAGAGAGCTTTATTCATTCCACAGTGCTAATTAAATATTGACGCGTTTTCACTTGAGCTAATGAATACAACCACAATTTCATCTTCTTTCCGTTACAGCTTCAGTTAAGAAAGAATTGACCAATAAACCTGTTGCGCTTTCTCCTTTGTTCGTATACTTCTATTATATTTCAATGCGTTTTCACCAGGATCGAGCGGCAAGGATTGTCTCAAACAAAGCTTATTAATTGCCTCATTTTGTTCTGTTTCTTTGTCAATTTAAAAAAAACAACTTGATCAACAGTTCTGTCATTAAAATTAAAATAAATCGGGACGCATTGTAGTTATATTTTATTCGCGAATGCGAAAGCCACCGCTCTTTTACAGTGGAAAGTAGAAATTCAGCACTCTTGTTTATTTTCTTCTGATTTTGAAGAAACAAGGTTATCGTGGGGAACGGATATAGCGATGAAGGTCGCGCGCGAAGAGATAAGTTTACGCGTACGTTATGCGACTACGTGAAGATTCAATTAATGTATGAAGAGATCAATGGTCTATTTATTGTGCAGGTAGAACATAGAAAAAATGATATCAAATAATATCATTAATGACGTCATTACTATTTTATTTGTCACCTGTAAGTTCTTATGATATTATTTGACTTGATGATGGCATTATTATCTTTGTGTTTTTTCTGATATTTTCTTATGCCGGCGTCACGCGATGCATTGATGATAGACAATGTTTACTACTGAGCAAACACAGTTTATTTATAACTGCAACGTTGCAGCAACATTGTAACATTCCAGCTATATTGCAAAAATATTAGAATGTTGCTGCTACATTGTAATTATAATCTGTGTTTATAATCGCAAATAGGATAAAAACAAACGTCATTTCTTTTTTTTTCTTCTCGAATAATGAAAGGGAAAAGATTCAGCAGTCAAGCGCAGTCAATTCGCTCATTTAATGAAGGAAGGAACCTACCTGTTCCTCTAAGGTCTTGTCCATTAAGTCCAGTTCATTTAGCCCAGGTTCCAGCTTCAGAAATTGATTCTGCAGGATGTTGATCTCTATTCTCAGCTGCTCGATTTCGCGGGTATTCAACAGTAGCTTCCAGCTCTGAAGGCCGAGGCAGAGAATGGCGGCCACGAGGGCGGCCGCGCTCAGGATCGTGCTCCTGCTCGGTTTTACGAGCCGCGGTCGGTTGAATCCTTGCTCGAGGTCGGGCTGCGAGACGCTCAGGTTCTCCCGCGAGAAGTCCAGGAAGGACCTGGTCTTCTTCGCAGGCGCGTCCCTTATTAACTTTTGCTTCATCGTCGCGCTGCTCTCTTGCCCGGACAGTATGGATGTCATCGCGGAAATCAAACGATTCTCGGCGAGAGAATTACTGCGCTTCGTCCGTGTAAGTTCGACGCGAATTATGATTTACGTTCGTATGCTTCTTCGCGATTTGATCGAACGACGTATGGAGAGGACAATTCATCCTCGTATCGATTTTACGATACTTCAGGAAACGATCCTCCCGTAAGAGTTACGTGTGAATTCTTTGCTCTTTAATTCATCAACGTTTCTATCTGTAAAGAATTCATTTTCTTTTATCGAAGATTGCATCTTACATTCATGTACGTTTATGCATTTAAATTTAGATGTGCTCGCTCTTTTAATATACTGCGAATTTATGTTATATGTGTGTGTAATATGTGTGTGTGTCCTAAAAAGAAATATGGCGGTTACAGCTTCAAGAAAAAAAGAGAGAGAACCTTACCTGATTTAACTAAACAATATTTCAAGACTGGGAAGTAATACGTTAGTTGACGTTACACTTACAATTATTTTTTTCAGTAATGGGTAACGAATCGGTAACGATATTGTTTCTTTATTTATAATATTATTAGTAGTAGGTACGTAGTTACATTTTTTGGGTAACGGAATATAATCGTTACTTTTATACACGTTACAATACATATTGAAAGTTGCATCAAAGAAACCGAGGTAGGTGTGAAGTTCCATTATTATACTACTTATTTCAGCACAAACATTAGGGCGAATTTTAGTACAGGACAAACAGGTGTACACGAGAGAGAGAGAGAGAGAGAGAGAGAGAGAGAGAGAGAGAGAGATCATTATGGCATTGATATCCTTCTAAATCGCTCCGGCCATAAGTTCAACTTCTATTTCCTCAAACTCAGCACTAAGGAGTGCAATATATGAGCACTTTATAAGAGGAAACGCACGCAACGTGCCTTATTCAGTTACTGGCTCGCATGCTGTTGCAGATCTCGGATTCTCGAATTTAACGCATGAAAGAATCCACTCGCCAATCAGCCGTCGAAAATCCGGCTTAACTGGGGAATTGAAGGGAAAATTATTACGCGATAGTCCCAGTGAGCGAACTGGCTATCGAATAAGCAGCCTTGACGCTTCATTATCACTTTTACACGCATTCTTCTCTCTCTCTCTCTCTCTCTCTCACTCTTTCTTTTTTATCTACCGCCAATTCTCTATACAGTATGATACTCACAATCTTTACACTTGACCTGTTCGTCGACTATTGACTGCGCGGAATTTCGCTACCGTTCGTATTTCCTTCCTCGCTCGTGATAACCTTCCCCCGGAAGGGAAACATAAACGCGCATATACTGAGGGAAATATTAAAGATATTAAATGTTGGCACAAACAATACAAGACGGTCGAGATGAAGGTCTCGACAAATAGACTTGTAATACCTGTGACTGTAGATTCATTATTAAACTGTACCGTCGAACAATCATCGAAGATTTTTCCAAAAAATAGTCTTGATTACAAACCGCCTTTCGATATAATGATCGCTAATATATGAGAAAGATACAGAAAAAACAGAAATAAGAATGCTTAACGGAGAAATTTTAATTTTGAGGTTCATCAGTCGAAATCGTCAGCTTATTAAATAAAAAATGTTATACAACATACAACGATTTTACAGCGTCGAAAGTATGTATGCGATCCATTTATTGCGATGATACTCTATGCGATTTATTTTCATGTAGTGTTTTAGGCTTTTATATCTTTTTCTGGTTTTAATTATTATTTGTCAGAATTATGCTTTTTCTTTTTTATACATGGTTCGTTTATTAATTTACCAAAATTTTAATTCTATGACAACTTTTATTCTTTAATTGAAGAAGATTCTGTACAGTCGAAAACGTCTTATTTATTTTTGATTTGACATTAAATTATTTTTTATTAACATTAATTACTTGATTTTATCACATTGTGTCTCGTTCGTTCCTTGGCCGAGTCACATTTTTTATATTTGTTTTTCAAACACGAGCTTGACATTATAAATTCAATATTTAATATCTCTAATATTTCCCTTAATACATCTACAAAAGAAATAATGCGTTCGTGACCATCAAATTAATTCAACTAAATTAAATCTGAAACTTACAATTAGTGTAATTCACTTCACAATATGTGGAACGTGCATAAGCGAATTTTAAAAGAGGAGAATGTTATGTTTGACCATGTTGCGATTAACTGTAAGCATTGTAGATTTAATTGGTTAAATTAATTCAATTATAGCCACATAGACAATTCATAAAAAATTCGGTGAAAAAATTACAGAAAATATAATGATTAGTTATATCTTTACCTTTTTATCAGTAATGAGATTAGTTATATCGTTATTTTTTTATCAGTAATGAGCAATAATAACGAGTTATTTTTCAGAAAAAGAAAGAACGATAATGGTAACGAATTGCTTTCATAAAATAGCTTTCCTATCCTGCAATATTCTATAATTATTAGAGTTTTATTATGGTCAATTGACAATGCGTAAGATCTTTTAAAGACCTTTACTTGTTATTAATACGTTACAGCGCGCTTGTATGGATGAACACTTGAATCACCGCAAAGGATGCTAATCGTATATTTATCGTATTCAGCCAATTGGACTCGCAATCAGATAGAAGACAATCGAGATATACTTGAGTCCCTCTACTTCTAACGATGTGACATACAACGCGAAAAAGGATAAGAATTCTGTCCAAATGATCGGTTTACCCGTGAGAAAAATATCGAACGCTGAAAGAAATCCGTGAGAGAGAGGAGCTTTCCGCATTCGCGGAATAGACGCGGCGGTTCGCCTAATTGTATATTTTTAAAGATTTACGACGTACGGAGACGTCAAATATCATACACCGGTCCTGTCCCGTTTTAAAACCTGTTCGGTGAGTCCCCCCCCTCCCCTAAAGACAGAGAACTACAAGAGGACCTCCTCTATCCTCGCTCTTTTTGTCTCTGAGCCCCGTCATTTTTCCGCACTCTTGTCCTGCGGCAAGAGTAGATACAACGAGCAGATTATGTTTTATTTCAAAATCAGAAGAATCGAGAGGAAACCTTTTGATTTTTTGAGTCCAAAACCTTTCAATCCAGAAGAAACTCTCAGATGTGTCAATCTTTATAAAGATTCGATAAATTTTTGACAACAAAATATACATTCGATTGACATTTTGATATTAATATTTGAGATTAAATTGATAATCAAATTTGATTCTCACTTGTATCGGATAGAATTCTGTCTAATTTAACCAGATTACTTTTTATTGTTTGAAGATCTATATTTACACGATACATGAGTTTTGTTGAATGAGTGTCACATGAGAGCAATAAAATTTATCGAGCAGTGCTAAGCAAATTACATCAGATTGATTTAGGAAACCGCGTAATTGATTAATAAAATCAATAATGGAATCTTTACTGAAATTACAAACAGGAAGAACATATGCGATAATATTTAGTAAAAAAATCATTAATGGAAAAAAATAAAAATATTACTCTTAAATAAATAATTGTAAAGTAAATTTTTACAATTATTTATTTAAAAGTAATATTTTTAATTTTTCCCATTAATGATCTTTTTTACTAAATTCGCATATCTTCTTCCTTAGCAGTTTGTAATTTCAGTAAAGATTTCATCATTGATTTTATTATTAATTAATTACGCGGATTCCTAAATTAATTTGATGTTATTTGGAAGTTTTAGAATTTTACCGATAAATATATATAAAATATTTATTATCAATGTTTTATTAATATTTAAAAAAGAACATACTTCATCCTTAGAGTAATTCCTGCTTCACAATTTAACTTCCGAACACAACTGTGAGAATTTTTATATCGTAATTAACATATTATTTTATCAATTTAAATTACACTTTGGCCCACTATAATTCAACGCCTCTCATTTCACACAGGTAGCCTGTAAACTTCACTGTTTATAAATTTCGACAATTGAAATGCGTTAAAATTCATTTACTTCAAGATTAATAAAAATAAGTTATTTTGTAAAGCAAAATTCATTCATCTAACAACGTGTTTCGATTTCCGTCGCTCGTTATTAAAAGTTCCGGAGCACTCGCGGAGCTCAGAAGAACGCGTGCACGACAATCCGTACATCCGTCGCCTACGATCGACACAAGCATACTGAAAAACAGAATGATGCACGTACGCGTTTATCACCGCGACGCCTTCATCTCTTGTCAGTCGACGCGATATACCCGCTGTAGATGTATACTTTACCGCGGCGTTAAACTTAAATGAACGTGCTATATATACATATATATGTTGGGAAGGCAGGAAACCAATATGCGTAACAATATTCACGATATTAACAATAAGATGTGTTTTATTTTGATTCTATGGTAAATCTTTCTATAGATTTAGAAAGAAATTATATGTATATTACAGAGTACTGTTACATTACGAATGAAAAATAAAACGTGAGGATTTAACAAAAGATTAATACAAAAATGAGAATGTAAGTGAATGCGCAAGATGAACCAAGAGAGACCG
The DNA here is from genome assembly GCF_000956235.1 of Wasmannia auropunctata. NCBI lineage: Eukaryota > Metazoa > Arthropoda > Insecta > Hymenoptera > Formicidae > Wasmannia > Wasmannia auropunctata. The sequence goes on along the minus strand of NW_012055498.1, from coordinate 73,753 downwards.
CAAGGTGAAGAAATAAACACAATGACAGTCATAATTAAGAACTTCGCACTGACCATGCCTGCAGGCTTCCAGTTACGCTTACTCTGCTCGAATTAACAATAAACTTGAAAAATACACTGTGCAACTGCAAGTTGCACTAAACTGACTAAACAAAGGCTCGTCTGCAATAATATTTCTAACATAACTAGATTTATTATATAGGTTATCTATTCATATTAATTTATTAACAACAAAAGATGTTATCAAAGCAGAAAAATATATTTTTCTAAAGTAATCAGCCGTAATTATATTTGCAGATTATTATTTTTTAATTACGGATATATTCCGCTCTTTCTCTTCTTTCATTTTAAATACTTTAATTATTAGATTTGAAGTTAATTTTATTAAAATTTATTAAAAACTTCTACTGAATAAAAATAATTATAAAATAATTTCTATTTACGTGCACTTGAAGTTTATCCTTCTATGTATTTCTAATCTCTATAATATAATCCATGTACTTCATGTGTAATAAAAAATATGTTTCATTACTTAAAGAAGCAGTGAAGTAAATTTTTAAAATATTTTGCTGAAAAAATTTCCAAACATTTGATACAATTTAAAATAATAAGTAATCATGGTTTCATTATCGTCATTAAGTAATTATAGTCCATCGGTTGTAAAATTCTTTCTTTCTTTCTTCTTCGGCATTCAGTGACATCATAATGACCGATAAAACTCCACTCGATGAAAGAATCTTTCTTGGAATATATACGGCTGTCTGTCCTCTGTGTGTGCACTGTACTGAGAAATTAAATAATTCAGGCATGACATCACACAGGCGTCTGTACTTAAAACTTAGCCGCGGCTTACCACAGGACAAATTAAGACGATAAAATAAATGCTTCTCAGAATGAATGCTGCTCTCGTGATCTAAACGTGACTCTTGCGTTGTCATTGTTGATTATTGCAGCTATTCAACTCTGTCGTATTTATATAATTACGAATAATGCGTATTAATCGATATGTGGCGAATATGGTGAATGCTAAACACGACACATTTGTATAGCTAAACGAATATTCGATTAAATAATATTTGCATAATTGAACATTTGATTAAACTGATTAATTTTTTTCCAGTGGGTAAATGATTGAAAAGTAATAATTAATTGGCACTGCAGTCGCGATATAGTATTCAAATAGTATTATTTTCGGATAATGTCAACTTGGAAATCCCATGACTAATCGGCAATTATCTAATAAGCGTGCGGTAGAAACGAACGTAATTGCATTGTCGTTATCATCTATTCCCACCACTACAGTTACTTCTATAGAAATACCGAGTTTACCGTGAATTCTTTGTTTTGCAAATTATACAGTATTTTAGAAATCTAATTGTGAGCTTTCTTTAAACAAAATAGTTCTTCGTATTTTGAAAAAAGAAAAATGGAGAAATCTCTTTGCTCCTCATTTATGCTCTAATAACACGTGAAATATTTTAAACAAGTAAAGATTCTTCTTTTATGCGGCTATATTGAGAAAGAAATTAAATTAAAAAGACAATTGGAAGAAAATATAAATTCTTTTTTCAATAGGTCCAAATAAAATAATATTTTTATGTCACCGTGTACGTTTGATACTAAAAGTACAATACATTGAAAACTATTTTTAATTTTTTATCTCACTTATTTAATTTATACGTTCGTTCTAATAATATGTGCATGAAATATTTTAAATAAATAATTTAAGGCTTCTCTTTAATTAATACAGCCATGTTGAAATATAAAAAGAAAGTAGGAATTAATATTCTTTTTCAATAAATATAAAAATAAAATAATATCTTTTATTTACGCATGTTTGGTAGACACAATTTGATAAATTATGCCAAAGACTATATTTTCAATTTGTTTGTGTAATAGTACGATTATTTTTTTTGTCATAATTTTATAAGACATAATATAAGACACATTAAATTTATTAATGGAGAATAACATACAAGGAAATTTTCGATATATTTTATCCATTATATTTTATCAGAGAATGACATATATGAATTATTTCGACATATATTATAAAGAAAGAATTCACGTCATAAATTGATAAGGCTACTGTGAGGAAACAGGAGCCTTAATTCGTGTTCAGAGCATCGCATGATGACTAATTAGTATTGTCATTGTAGAAATTTTTCTAACACGGCATTAATAACGGGACTTACATGAGTGTTCGAAACTTTAAGTATAAAAACGTGACAAAATGTCTCTTTGCAGAAGCAATGATGGAATTAACTACATCAGAAACATAAGAAAGAAAGCGAAATATATTTATTTACTTGTTTATTTATTTATTTATAATAGTATTCAGTACTAATATTCAATGTTGAATAATATAGGCAAATTCGTTTAAATCTTTAGACAAAAACAGAGCAAATATAAATTTAATAATACAGTCGAACCTCGATAATTAGAATCTAAGGGACCAGAAAAACTCGAGTTATAGAGTTTTCGACTTATCGAAATTCGAGTAAAAGAGGGTTACCATATGAAAATTCGACTTACGGAGGCTTTGTGCGAGAGTTTATAATTTTTCAATTATAATAGCTTTTAGAGGAAAAAAATCAACAGTGAAATATTTATTGCATACATATGATAAATATAACTATAAAACAAAATACCAGGCTATTACTCATGGTTACACATAGCTACAA
>NW_012055498.1:68505-71050 GCF_000956235.1 Wasmannia auropunctata | reverse complement strand
AATATATATCTAAATGCCTGATAAATAATTCGAGTTAAGGTAGGTTTTATTTCGATTTATAGAGGTTTTCCACAGCGGAGCGGAAGGGGATAAACAAAATTTTCATCTTAGAGAGGTTTTCGAGTTGTAGAGGTTCAAGTTATCGAGATTCCATTGTACTGGTATATATAGAAAACGAATTTTAAACGTGCTTATAAAAAAGACAAGCTCATTTATTTCTATTGTTTGTTTTTATTTTTTAGACAAAACTATATGTAAGCTTGGTTAGAGCTTTCGTGATTATCTTTATTATATCATTATTTATACAATCGAACCTCGATAACTCGAACCTCTACAACTCGAAAACCTCTATATAAGACGACAATTGTATTCATTCTCGTCCGCTTCACATAGATAAACCTCTCGATAAATCGAAGTAAAACCTTAACTCGAATCATTTGTCTAATACTTAGATGTATTATTTTACCTCTGCAACTTGAATTTAAATTAGCCAGACTTCTACAAGTCAAAGTTCATCTCTACATGCAAGTCGAACTTCTATTGTTGCTGCCTCTAGGTACAATTTTAAAGTTGTAGCTATGTGTAACCATGAGTAATAATCTGGTATTTGTTTTATGATTACATTTATTTTATGCAATGGAATAAATAATTCGCTGTCAAAAATTGAATTTTTTTTCGTTTAAAAGTCGCTATAATCGAAAAATTATAAACTCTCGTACAAAGCTTTCGTAAGTTGAATTTTCATATGTAAATCTTTTTTACTCAAATTTCGATAAGTCGAAAACTGTATAACTCGAAGAGTTTAGCTCTTCCGTTGAGATTCGAGGTTATCGAGGTTCAACTGTTGTCCTTTTGTCGACAATAATCGATTATCTCTCTTGGAAAAAATAGCAAATGATATATATTCTCATTATCAATCTGATAAAGAGACGTGGAGAGAAAGATACAGAAGAGAGAAGGGAAAGAATAATAGATTTGAACCTACGATAATTTTAGTACGAAGGATTGCCAGGGCTGTGTTCCGATCTATGATAGTGAATTAACACTTGACCGGTCAAGTGCTGAACATTTAGTTTGAATGGAGGAAGTGTAACAAAAGATTGTCGTCAATTGATTAAAATTTCGACGCATGAGATATTTTGACCTATTAAACAAGTTTGCAATTCAAAACTCTTACACATAAGGATTGCTAGGGCTGTGTTTCGACCTGTGAGTAACACTGGGCCTGTCAGGTGTTGAACAGTTAGTTCGAATATGGACTACACATAGAGAGGATATCTAACAAAAGGTTGTCGTCAATTGTCGAAAATTTGAACATATGAGATATTTTAAATTAGACAATTAAACAAGTTTGTAATTTAACACTTTTTTTTATTAATTCAGTCATATCGAAACACAGTAAAAAAATAATAGGAAAAAATATAAATTTTTTATCAAATACAATCAAAATAAAATAGTTTTTTCAACTTGGATTGCCTGAATAATTGTTTTGGCTTCAATGCAGCAATAGAAAAGAAGTTAGCAATAAAAAATTATAGGAGACGTATCGCGAATTATTAGATAAAGGGAAAGAATATTAAACTTTTCTCCAATATGTATTAGTTTATTGTTGCTAACGCGGATTACACGAACTAACAATTTACACTCTTTCACTCAAAACGGTTAACTTATACTATTTAAAAAACCTCTAATGAACCGAGATAAATATAAGAGGATCGCGATCGAATCCGATATCAACAAATCGATCGTTTTTACATGTATCATCCATGCTTATGTAGTTTCTATTTTCTATAATTTCAAAACTCACTTTTGATCTGTCTAATAAAATCGATGTGCAATGTTACTTTTCATAATACTGATCTTTGCGTTAAACATCGTACAAATTAAAAGAAAGAAGGACGATAATACTATTTATTTGTTTTTTATTTCATGATAAATAAATAAAATCTTGGACACGCATATAAAAGGGAAAGAAATGATCCGATATTTTCTCTTGTTTAGGTAAAGTCAGGTATACATTGTAAACACAATATCGGAATAATTAGATATTTTATGTTTTATGTCAAAATATGCCAGAATAAAATATAAAATATCTTGTAAACTATTAATTTTTTTATAACTCTATTTTATATTTAAAATAATTACAAAAATCATATTATCCAAAAAAATAATATTTATTATTTTCAATAATGGCGATTGAATCTTCATGTGACCTTAAAAAATCGATTTTTTCCCAAAATTAAATTAAATTAAGTATCAGCATTATTTTGTTCATTTTTAGAACAAATACACTATATACAATTCTTTTTATTTTTAAACAATTTTTTATAGCTATTTTTATGTTATTCCATATTATCAATAAATTAATTAAAATGGAATATTCTGACAGCACATGATATTCATAGAATGTCCATAAGACATTCTAAGAACATTTGTAAATGTTCTATGGACGCACTCCAGGAGATCTGTGCTGTCTGGGTATATATCTATGTATGTGTATATATACATATAAAATTTATGTATATTACACACACACACACACACA
>NW_012055498.1:30167-68412 GCF_000956235.1 Wasmannia auropunctata | reverse complement strand
TATATATATATATACTGTTAATAAAAGTGACCATCAGTATCTCGTAAAATTGATAAACTTGAGATGATGTTTTATTGGCCGGTATATTTTCATAATCGATTCTTATATATATTTAAGACTGTTTTAAGTATAGTCTTAAGATATCATAAGCCAATCACAGAACCGTATTAGCATCTTAAGAAATAAGAACCGACTATGCTTTCCGTCAATAGTCAATTCTATATTTCAAGACCGTCTTAAATAACGTTTTATGATGCTAATATTATACGACTTTGTGATTTTGGTGTATTAAGATTGTACTTGTACGATCTTAAATATTAAAGAATCGACTATGAATATCGGTCATTGCATGACTACAGTGTGGCGTTGCTATCGCTAAGAAAGCCGAAGACTGTCCAGTGTCGGAAGACTGTGAGATAAATACACAATTTAACAGATCGTGGACTAGCGCGCATGCGTGAGAACTGAGAACGTTTTCAACCACGTGATCGAACACTCAGACTCGTATTTTGGTGCTGCTCAAAATGCTTCTTGGGATCATATAAATAATTACACATGATTAATTAAAATATGTATACTTTTAAATATGTTAATTTTTGTACATAATGTTGCGTAAATTATTTCAAAATTATTGTAAATACTTATTGAATTATTAATATTTATATTTATAAAGTATTTTTAATTGTTTACATAATTTCGTATTTAAATACTAATAGCATTTTCTGCAGTTTTTCTAACTCTTGCATTAAATATATTTTTTAATCGCTGTAGATGCAACAAACCAATAAATTTAATCGTTTCTATTTATAAATTTAGTATTTACTAGCTTTATAGAGAGAAGTAGAGATTTTCTATTCTTACTTTTAACATATGTTATCGCTTTTTCTGGGGGTCTAGCAATACTCCTTATTACAATAATATCTGTACGCGACTGAGGTTTAATAGCGTCTGCTAATGCTCGTTTTACTGCGCATGTGCGAGCGTCACCTCACTTTGCGAGGGAGACAAGTAAACAAAAGATCTGGCGCGTCTCATTCGGGCGGGTCGACTCCGAGGGAACCATTCATTGGTAACTATCCACAGATGATCTACTACAAATCCTTGTCCATCCGCAAAGGAAAGGTCCCTCAGGTAAGTGTAGATGTGTGTTCACATTTGTTCCGCTTATTGAATTGTTAAGGTTCTAAGTTAAATTATGTATAATTTAACTCAATCGAGTTATAATATTTAATGCATTTAATTATATACATATATCTCTTCTTTTTGTTTTTTTCTAAAAAGTATAGGATTTTTTAAATAAAAATAATAAGTTGAATAAATAAAAAGATCCTCAAAGATTTTCAAAGAAATGAAATTTTAAATTTTGATAAAAGTTTTTTAGAAATTTTTTAAATAAAAATTATAAGTGCTTATTACATGTGCAGTTGAAGAAATGCGAATCATCAATTATAACTAAATCATCAATTAAACTTAAAGGTTTTATAAAGAAAATGAAAATGTTTAAACAATTATTTTTAAAAATAACTGGTGTAAGATTTAATTATGAAAATTAATTATTACTCTAATTTTACATAATTATATTTAATACTTATTATTAATTGCGTAAATATTAAATTGTAAGGTTAGAATACGTAGTCCAGAAATATTTCAGAATTTGTAGAAATTATTTTAAAATATACAAACTTATCGAGATATATTTTACAAAGTAAATTATGCGTATTTTAACAGCACATGTAAGAGACATGTAAACTGTTTCTATTTATAATGTAATCTTTGCATACAAAACGGGTGTAAAAGGCAAAACAGCAGAAAGCATGTTCTCTAAACAACGTGTTTCCCACAACGTGTTACCTACATCGAGTTGTGGGCATCCTAAGTAAATTCCGATGAGAGTTTTTCGCACTCTTGAATATCCCAGCTACCTGTTCACAAGTTCCGAGTACAGTCGTATTTCCGAGTAATACAATCGTGTCCGTGTGTCGCTTATCAATGCACGTCGTAAACTCAGCCGGTTTTGTGTAGTACGATCTACACGTGATAGTAGGAAGAGAGAGAGAGAGAGAGAGAGAGAGAGAGAAGATAATCTGCGATCACGTATCGTAAAAATTCAATTGAATACAATTCATATACTATTATATTATTGCAATATACTATTATATTATTGCATCTATGATTATATTAATGCAAATTAAAACCTATTGCGCGCTAATTTATTTAAAATTAAAATTGCTGAAGTTTTTATTTTATTTTAGAGGACGTCTTCTCCCCAAATATTCTTTCTTTAAACTTTGAATTTTCTTTTATAATACAATTTTGATTCAGTTTTCTTCTAACAAAAATAACGAAAAAAGGTCATCATGGTCTTTTCGAACTTTTAATTAATATATTTTAAAATTTGTATAATATATTTTTGTTACCACAACTTAAATTAATACCTTAAAGTAAAATATTCTTGAAATTAATCGAAGAATATAGTATTATTTATTTTTTCTTTCGAAACTTTTCAATTACCGTAAAACTTTTTTTTTAATTATAATTTAGAAGTTACGGAAAAAATAAAAAACTTTTTAATTTTTATTCTTTTGACGCAAATAACAACAAAAAAGTAAAACAATTAAAATCTGAACGCGTGTAAATATAATCTTTTAACAAGAACTGGTAAATGTCATAAATTTTCGCATTCTTTTATCTTCTTTTTTTGCTGTTTCCCTTTTTTCAAAAAAGATCTTAGATTCAATTGAAATAGAATATAATAGATTATCTTTCCGAGGTGCACTGTGTATAAAAATAATAATATGTACTTGCAAAATACAAATGGAAAAAAGTGGAACCTATTTCAAAATCTTTCTAAGAAGGTTGGAAAGGTTTCGAAATCGAGAATTTCTTGGAAAAAGAAATTATGGTTCTGCTCTAGTATATAAGATGTAATATTCTTATACTGATGTTTTTCTCTTTTACGTCTTATAGTGTCCCCGTAAATGCTTCTTTATTACTTTCCCTACTATTTTGACAAAATAGCATATAAAATATTAATAAAATCATTAAAAATATTAAAAATTATGTGTGTATAAACAAATGTGTACAACAAAATATCAATTATTGTCTAATAATAGTAACGTCGAGTGCTTTTATAGTAAAAAAAATTGGTCAAATTTTTCTGTAATATTTAAGATATATATATGCTTTTTTGTTAATACAATTAATCGCAGTTTAATTACTATTCTCTCTAAAAGTAAATCAGTGAAATCATCACTGATTTTCAGTGTATATCATTTTCCAATGGCATATACTTTGAACTGTGATGAGCAGTGACTATTTTAATGTTGTTTTAGTAATAATATACTAACTTAAATAGTAAATATCACTGAAAGGTAGTGAGTTTTACTGCCAAACAGTTTTGAGAACTGAAATTCATGGTTTTTCCAATGATATTCACTGTTTGAATCAGTATATTATCACTAAAACACTGTTTATCACCCAGTCCCAAGTATGCCATTGGAAAATGATATACACTGAAAATCAGTGATGATTCCACTGATTCACTTTTAGAGAGTTCTCTCAAAGAAAAAAATTCGGTCAGTCATGTAAAATCTTTGCAAAATCAAGATATCATACAACATTAAGAAACATATTTATAGTTTACAAAATTGTAAAATAAATGATAAATATGTGTGCATATAGAAAAAGTCCTAGAAACTCCAGTTCTTATATCCGTACACAGATAAATGCATATCTTTTTGTCAATAAAATTGACCAATGTTTTGTAAAATCCATTCTTTTTTTTGATAGATTTTATTGTAAACTAATCGCATTGCATTATAACAAACATCAGAACTATTATAACTACATCTCCATTACAAATTAGTGGGCTATAATTTATGCTATATATCGTGTGAGAAAAATTTTTTACGCGTAAAAAGTTAAAATTGCATCAATAAAAATGTTAATACGTTCGTCTAATTGCTAGTATAATTCTTGTATTTGAATGTATTTCAGACGTCGTAATCTTTGAGTAACTGATAAGGGGATTTCTTCATGATTAAAAGAATTTAGACAATTATGGGAAAGATGACGGGGATAAATATTTCTTCGTCAATAAAAAATCCAATAACAGAGAATGACTCAAGTCAAAATTTCAACGTGAATATTAGTACGAAGAATGGCATTTTATCACATCTTTACGATTGCCTCGTTTTAATATCACTCTTAGCGTTGTTGCTCTCGTCGATGGTAATAACTCAACAATTAGCAGTTCTACGCAAACAGGTGAGATACTTTGATTTTAGTAATAAAGGAATGTTTTTTTTAATGTTCCTTACGTCGAAAATTATCGGTCTTTCATATCTCTTTGTCTCTATATCCTTCTGTGTCTCCCTTGTCACCTACATGTTTACCACGTAAGTGGAACGCGTCTGAAACCTAACGATTCTGAATAAGCGCGACACCGCGATATTGTAACATGCTCAGAGAATTAATCATCCGGCTGCTCCTTTTTCGTGCATATGACGAATGTTAATTACGTATACGAATTTTTTGCTGCTTGTACATATCACGTCAGTGTAATCATGTATCAGATAACAAATCGTGGATGTAACAAAATATTTAACGTCATCATTTCCATGTGAAGTGTCCTACTTTCATCTTTTCCGTTCTAAATTTCATATATATATATATAGTGATGTGCTTGAAGTTTAATAATTGACTTCCTGGTGAAAAAGATTCTGACATCTTATGATATTTATAAGACTTTAATATATTTTTAACTGAAGATTTCCAAAAAAAAATACTCTAAACTTCTTCACTTTTTATAAATTTTTTCACAAACTATAGAATGAGAAATTTTAAAATAGCATTTCAATTTGTATAAAAAACTGAGAAAGAGTTATAAAATTTATACATATAAAAGTTTTGAAAAATTATGTGAAGAATTCTAAGAAAATTTTACATTAAGAAGGAATTATATAAGGTAATTTTAAATGTCTCTTTAATACATTATTTGTCCAGCGAATTTTGGATGTTTACCGTGTACAATAGAATTTTCATCATTGTATAATAATATTAAGATGTTATGTAAGTAAGGCTATACATCTTTATGAATAGTATGTTCAATAACGCACTTTTTATTTTACATTATTATCTAGCCGTTTGTCATTACAAATTGTATATTAAATTTTTTAATTATTTAACTTTTTAATTCTTTTACAAGAGTTTGAAAAAATTTTGATATCGTTTAGTAACTAAAGTCATGGATTAGATAACCGTGGCAATCAAGTATTAATGATTTATTTTTGGTAGGGATTATGTACTTTTTTTTATTAGAAGAATAATTTTTAATAGTTTAAATTTATTTCTATTATTCTTTCGGAAGATATGATTTTTTTCTACGCTTCAGTGTAAATATTCAACGTAATATTTTTTTATCTTTTTCATATTGCAGGTGCAATTTCTCATGTTGAAGTGTCAAAACGACAATCAAAATAACGATGTTGTGCCAGATCAATTTGTTAGCTCATTTATGTCTTCTATTCACGAGCTCTCTAATCAAACGGAAGTCGGAGATGATGGAAATTCCGACTTTAAGTTAAATCCTAATAAGACAATTTCGGCTCGATCAACCGATGAAAATAATACATTCAAAGATATTGCGAAATCGGTGAGTGAAGTGATGCTCAATTTATTCTTTGATTCCAATAAGAGGCCAAACTTGCGTTCGGAAATGCAAAATTACGTGACGACAAAGAATGAAACAAATAGTGATTACGGATTGATCAAATGGAGTGAACAGCGAGCGAGAAGATTGAAAAGGGTTGTGACAGATAGTGAAGAACAGCAGAGCGAGGAAAAAGGTGAAATACGGCGACAGGGCAAGAAAGAAAACAAAGAACAGCGACAGATCGAGAAGGAAGAAGTACTGCGACAGAATGAAGAAATAATAAGTAAAACACGGCGACAGAGTGACGATAAAGATAGAAGGCGTCAACGGAGCGGGAAAAACGGTGCAAAACGGCGAAGTGGGAATAAAAGGAACATACAGCGACAGTGCGAAAGATGCCACAGACGCTGCAATTGCGAACAATCGAGTATATCTACTTCCTTTATTAATATCCATTTTAATGTTTTCTATTCGTAATTCAGTGAACGAACTGAACTGTATGAATTACCGGTTAATCGATTTTGCATAATCGATTCGTTAAACGCTCAGTTAACTCAATGCAATTTATCTGAGCGAAATTGGATTTGATTAGAATCAAGACTAGATTTGAGAAATAATTTTACTCTATCTTGTAGGCCTATCAATAACGTTTGTTGGTGTAACACCACGGAATCAAATAAAGGTATTTAGCCAGTAAGCAAAATGTTAACAGTATGTTAGCAAATTCGAAGAAAATATTACGAGAAATTGGTCAATCGATTTTGCTCAATCGATTCGTTAACGCTCGGTTAATTTCAATGCAATTTACCTAAGCGAAACTATAGATTTGACTAATGATTCGAGAAATAATTTTACTCTATCTTATAGGCCCATTAGTAACTACGTCCGCTAGTGCAATACCGGAACCAAACAGAGGTATTTAGCAAGTAAAATGTTAGCAGTATGATAGCAGATTCGAAGAGAATATTACGGGAAATTGGTTAATCGATTTGTTAATTCTCTCCTAGCGAATTTGATTAGACACATCAGTGCGCACTCATTGCAGGGCATATTAATGCCGTTATACACTGTTCTAATCTCAATGTAAAATCGAACAATTATTTTGATTGATAAAATGCCTAATGCATATTTTGCCAAATATTACAATGAAGTATTATTAACAATTTCGCGACTTAATTTCGTTTTTAAGTCGATTTATACACGGAGAGAATTTTTTTTTTAAATTTACCCTGCAAATCATGTTAATTGTGGGACAATATAGTATTTAGAAAAATTTTACTGTGCACTACAATAAATTTGACAGTAGTAAAATACAGTAAAATTTATTGTAGTGTACAGTAAAATTTGCCTAAATACTATAGTGCCCCACAATTAACATGATTTGCAGGGTAAATTAAAAAAAATTCTGTGTATACAACGATTTATATACAATTTTAATATGCGAATGTGCACCAAGTGCGTCCAATTAAATTTGCTATCAGTTAACTCATCAATTTATCTGAGCAAAATTAGATTCAACTAAAATCAAAACCAATTCGACTAGATTTGAGAAATAATTTTATTTCTTACAGGTCCCTCAGTAGTTACGTTCGTTGGTGCAATACCGGAATCAAATCAAGGTATTCAACTAGTGAGCAAAATGCAATTAACAGTATGATAGCAGATTCGAAGAGAATAATACACGAAATTGGCGTTAATTGCGCCTGTATTAGATTCGTTCTGCTGGTAAAGTCTGCGGACATAATCTATCGGCAGATTGTCGGCAGAAATCCAGCAAAATCTGTCATTTTGTAAATCATTTAAAGGGACAGTTTGTAAAAAATTTTTTTAAAATAGATTTGACTATCTGGATCTATGGCCGGTATACATCGACATTTATTATTTATTAAAATGATAAAAGAATGCCGTTTGAAGCAAAAAACGCTGTTATTGTAACGTGAACGATATAAAATAAGTTTTTTTTTATTAAATAATAAGAACAAGTTATTAAAAACGCATACGTTTCGATCAAACTTCATGAATCATATTCGTTTCCTCGTTCTTGATAGTAAAACCATAGGATTAGTGTATCAATTGAGTTTGAGTCAAAATGTGACATTTTTTTGTACAGTCAGCTGTAAATCGAATAAATTGCTAGTCTGTGTACGTCGATGATATAACATTATAGAATATATAGGTAAAAATGGTATACGTCAAAGAGTAAAATAATAAATTATAATAAGTGAAATAATAAGTGAATAAATAAGTTATATTTTTGCAAAATGTAAAACTATTGCCTGTTATGACGAGGGATTACAATTTTTTGAGACTTAATTTCGGAGTAGAAAGAATCAAGAAGCTCATTGTCAGTGTCACTCCGTAAGGTTAAATCTTGTGATTGTTTTTTTTTTTTTATTGTATTTATCATCTCTGATATATTAGCCGTTTGTTAAGGTGAGCTTTTTCATCCAAAATTTCAATGTGATCATCGAAGTCATGTAAGAAATCTCTTCGCTATGTTCAGTATGATTACGTCGTGTTTCGCTTAATAGTTTCTGTGTTCGATGTTTCTAATATATCTTATCCTTTAGCATTCTATCAGTCTGTTTCACGTATGATTACAGCAAGCAATTTATTTTGAATTACGTACGTTAAAAAATTGGAAGAAAATCTTTTTGTATCTTTATGCATCTATTGTGTTTATTAAGATCTGTGAACGCTAGGTTTAAATCTTGAATCGTTTTTATAAATTGCTTAAACTTTTCTGCAACGAACGGGATGTAAGGGATAGTGAAAAACGTCTTTTTATTGACTCCATCTTGAGAGGCACTAAGATTAAGTCTAACGGATTTCCGGTGATAAATTGATGCGGTGATAAATATCTTATTAGATAATGGGTATCCGTTAGACTTTATCTTTTCTTCTATCAAAGATAGAAGACTTAAAAATCAAGTTTTAGATACTGAATAAACGTAATATTCTATATGTAATAGTGTAATGCTTCAAAAGGTATTCTTTTACTATTTTAATTGATTTATCAATTCGGAGCGTAACACTTATTTATTATTTATTATAATTTTCTAATTTTTTAAAACTGTTTTATAAGTATAGTTTTAAGATGCCGTAAAAGCCAATCACAAAGTCGTATTAATTACTCAAGACGATCTTAAAATAAGAACCTATTATGAATGATCGGCTCGTAATTCAATAATTGTCTTATTTTAATGTTTCTCGAGCTTATTTATATATACATAATATTTATATATACAATAAATAACTGAACTCTTTTTTATTTAATATGTGTGTGAATAAATACGAGATATTTGTGTAGCTTTGTATATTAAAAAATTGTTTTTCTTCTTCTAGTTCGTATCGGACCTTGGAATAAGAAAGAAACAAGCAAAGTGAGCCAGCAATATGATTTCACGCCATTTTATTTGACAAATGATTCGATTGAAGTTAGCATAAATGGTTTATTTTTTATCTCTGTGCAGGTAAAGATTTGTTTACTGAATTATAATAATACTGGAAAGAGAGTACTGGTCATATATGTCTCTATGTATCAAAGTTTACATATGTCAAGGAAAAGCGTAGATTTATTATGGATTGATTGCTTAAATTCTTTTTCTTCTTCGTCGCCTCGTTAATCTGGCTCGCGATCTCGAAACTGAGATTGATGCGATCAGTAACCAATAGATTAGTTGCTCACAGAACAAAGTTAGACAGTTCGAGTTCAACATTTTCCGTGCGACGAAAAATTTGATTAATTGGTTAATTAGATTTTCGCCGCACGACAATTAGCGTTGCCACGTCCTGTGAGCAACAGGCGATAGTTGAATTAGGTACAGAATCGTGTATGCAGTCAGAAAACTTATATATGTGAAAACTTACATATAGAATGTGTGTTTAAATCATTAGCTCGGAATTCTAATTTTTTAATTATCTCTTAATATGGCATATGTATATAGGATAAGAGCTTGGATTGAACGCGGAATTCGCGACTACCAACCTATCGGTTACTTCGCATGAAGCCACTGTCATTCCACTGCATGTGTTAGAAGCGTGAAGACAAAAGAAAGCAATACCGAGTTGGGCTAATATTTCATTTGTTATACGGCAAATTTTTTAAACGTATTGATTGGCTAGGCTGTAAGATAGAGAATTTCTAGGGATTCGAGAACTTTTCTATAGACTGTATCCTGCAACTAAAGCGTCGTCTACAAAGGGCAGTAGTAGTAATGGATTAAGGAGTAAGCTGTAGGATTAAAGTCTCTTACATTAAAATTTTCTTGCTTTCGCCAAACTTCAAATATACATCTATCTCACTTTAAATGTACATACACTAATACAGCCATAGAGAACAGATCTATTATGTGACAGAGAGAACTTTGACGTATGTCTTTGTTCTTCAATATTATGTTTGCTATCGCACATATAAATCCCCATCAATTGCGCAATCTATCTATATATAAATCTATGCTTATTTATATACTATATATAGCGATGGTATATTTATGGAGAACAAAAATCTATAGGCACTTGTATAAATGTATAAGTCTATGCAAAAACCTAAATAAACTTTTAAGAAAGGGGAAGAGCGAGAGATCAGAGAGAGAGAGAGAGAGAGAGAGAGAGAGAGAGAGAGAGAGAGAGAGAGAAGCAGAAACACATTATTATATAGAAATTCTGTTTATCGGCTAATTAGTGACTTGTCAGTGTTATTCCAGTATTACATGTTATAATTCAGTTATATTCAGTGGATTTGTGAAATAACAATTATTAAATTGAAGTTTACAGATAATTTTTCACTTATTACAAATAAAAAATATTCTTTACAGGTTTATTATTCTGGAAATAATAAGGACATGTATCATTCTTATTGGGTAATGTTATTGTCTCTGGGTGCATCGGCTCCAGAAAAGCTCATTAAATGTGGTTCTTTTAATATCGAAGTCTCATGTTATACGAGTATAACTACGTATTTACAAAAAGGTGATAGATTGTACCTAGAACAAGAGGCGATTAGGTAAATATAAAGATATGTAAATATTTATTTTTCAAAAATCTTTACATGGAAGATAAATTTCGAAAATAGAAATATTAGAATGTCATTCAGACATCTTTACGTACATGACATCGTTTACATGTAGTATTATAATAAAAATATCTTGACTTATTACAAGAAAAATTTAAACTTTTTATTTTTCTATATGTATATGATTAGATGATAACATTTCGAGAATTCTTGGAAAATTTTTTTACTTCTCAACAGTTGTCAGATTTGGGCAGTCATTGTCCACTCTGTACGAAATGTTTTGACGCTTCCAGAATGCGAAATACGCATACGATTTCAAAATAATATTTTACACTTTTAGAACGGTTAATTTGGAAAAGGGATATAGTCAAATACAAATTGTGCTGCTTTCCAGCGATAGAAACGAAGAGGATAAAAAAGCAACGTAGAGTTTAGAAGTTCTAAAATAGATGTAAATATATAAGCTAATCGTATATTAAGTGACAACTAACGTTTATAACGATTGTAAGTCAACGGTTGTGATTAAGATAAAAATTATCTTAAGACTACGAGATAATTTAAGGTACTTATTAGAAGAAGATTTAATGTGATACTACGCTACTACATTCAATGAACTTTATCTTATTGACAAAAGAGTTTTGCAGTAGCGTAAATTATCATTGTGTTTATCATAATAATTGAAGATCACGGTTACAAGAATGTAATAAAGACAGAGTAACCTATTTCTAGACTATTGATTGCTTAGAAAAACATAAAATATGAGATTCGAAGACAAAGAATAAGAAATGATAGTCATTATAACAACCCACTAAACTTTGACCATTACGTTTTCGAAACGTCATACTAACATCTCGGTGACAGTAAATGTTTTGCCTCTAAGACGTTCCAGAAAAATGTTTTATTTAAATAACGTTATTATAACGTACAAGTAACGTAACAATCGATTTCGTATAATGACACATTCCTGTTACGTCGCAAAAATCTCGAGGTTGGACATTTGCTGTCGTCGAGATATTAGTATGACGTTTCGACAACATAATAATCAAAATGTTTAACGGGAATTTATAATTGACTTCGCAGATTTTATTCCGCAAGTATTGTATTTATTTTTTAATATTTAGTATTGATTGAAAGATACTATCAGTTTCTCAAATGTGAAGAATACGCAAATCTATTTCCTTCTATTAATTCGTTCGTTCATGAATTTTATTCTGTATTATGTAAGTTTTTATTTTATACGTATTTTTGTATCAATATTTTTTTTAAGAAAATACATTTTATAAATTGCTACATCTCACTTCAAAAATAGAATCTTGTACAGATGTGATGTTAGTGTTATCGATAATTAGTGAGATCATAAATTTGCTCATTGTTCAGTTATTTTAAGGTAATTTCCACACATTTTTTATATTTTTATAAAAAGCTATAAGAGAAAAATGTTATCTTTGTGTATTACAGATAATTGTTAAATTTGGAACTTATGCCAATGTAACAAAGAATGTAAAAAATTACAAAGAATTTTAATAAAATGTCGGACTTGCATTATTTGGGTACTATTTCATTATTCATGGTCTTATATATAGAATAAAGACAATAGATGTAGATCGGGTACTAGTTCTGGATAATTTATATTTAAATAATTATTGTATTTTTTATTGAATAGCGTATATCACAAGATTCTTTAGTATTTATGTCAGTTTTGTCAATTGTTTTTTGCAATTGTTACTAGCAACAACGTTACATATTTTATTGATATGATCATTAAGTAGTAAACGTCAAACGTCAATTTAGGTGTATCTTTAAAATTTCATTTAAAGTTTAAATAGTAATAAATGCTTTAAATTTATTATTTTTATAATTATAAATCCTTATAATTATAAAAGGATTGGCTTATGGCTTTTACAGGAAATAACATTAGATTTCATGGAAAAATTAACATTATGCTCAGTTAAAATTAAACATGTTTCATAGATATTCTGCAGAAGAATATCCAGAGGAAATTTAAATTGTGTATAATTTTCATTATTTTATTTTGTTAAAATAATAAAATATGAAGTAATAAAATTGAATAAAATAATTCATAAAGTATTATGCTAAATTACAACTATTAAATGTTAAGATTAATGTTATTAATTGTTCGATATCTTTTTGGATAAAAATACCAATATTTTTATCCTTAGAGTGATTTAGAACTAATGGTCTTACCCTATAATATGCATGATATATGCATATTATAAATCCATTAAACCTACTCTGATTTTATTAAAAGACTGTATGAGGAAATTATAGATTTGATTTCATGTTGTTCCTGCATTTCTAAAATTTATTTGTGTTTATGCATTGAATATGAAGTACAGAAACATAGGAAGTATATACAAGAGTGTATTTACAATGACGATATACAAAACTTACGATTAAACATGAGTATGTATACCTAATAATTGTCCGCTTTTATACATGCTTCTAATACGTGACTAATGCGCGCTAACGAGCTTCGTCATTAATAACTTACGCCACTTACGTTTGAATACACCTACGCGCTCACAACTTACGCTATAAATACAAAAACTATTTGGTAATCGTTGGTACCACCAAGAAAGTACTGATTGTCTGTCGAGGATTAAATCGGTTTATCCATCGGAAGCAGCTTCTTTCTTTTATATTATTTCTGTATTTTTGCGAAGTTTGACATCTGTAAGCTCATAATTACGATTAAATATCCATATAGCGAAATATCTTATTGTGTATAGTGAATTAGCTGACTGCCCGTAAAGTGATTTTCCTCTGTTGCGCTGCTCTCTTATAATAATATTCACGTTTGCCATGGGATGACCACGTGTTAGAAAGTGAGCGAGAAAAAAAGCATGCCACAATATTTTGTGCTACTGAAATAAGAATGGCAACAGAAAATTTCACAATAAGAATATTGTTTGAATGTTACAATATTTTTCTAACGATTTCATAATACAAATATTCGATTGTACCTGCGATGAAAAAAAGCTACGGAGTGGCGTATATCATCGATATAATGTAATTATTAGACTCAAACCATTTAAAAAAATTGTGAAATCGAAAGATTTTTATTTATCGCGTGTCTTAATTATTCTAAAATTATCTGACTGATTCGATCATTCGGTATACTAAAATCCTTATGATTAATTCTTTATGTTACTGAAATAAAGTTACGCATACAGGGTGATTCGTAAAAGAAAAAAAAAACGAAACAATTTAAGAGCAGATTTCTGATTATTTCGAGAGAATCCTAATAATCGAGAGAACCCAAAAATATGAAATTGAGCCTATAATAGTTTTTGAGTCGTAAGCATTTAACATTACCAAATTAGGTCGTATAAGGTTTGCACGCACTTAGGTGTACATACAAAAAATGCCATTGATGCCTTCCTACATGAAGTCGATTTTCTCAGACACATTTCTCAGATATGCATCTAGATATATATATGATGATACCACAGGCCTGCGAAATTAAGAGCCTTGAAAGAAACAAATAGCAGAATAGTAACTTTCTACGTAATTTTGGTGGCCGAATCCGAATCCGTTAGCGAGAAATGTCCAATACATTCGGTAATATGAGGCAAGAACAGTGATTTTTGTCATTTTCAAGGTGCTGTGGTTGATTAATATATATATAATATATATATTTAATAATTATATTTTTAATGTTCTCTCAGAGGAATCATAAAGCGCTACCTCTTACCTCTAAATAGTGACTTGGTTTATTCCTGTATTCTTTTTCGCCGAGTTATGAAGATTTCAAGATGAAAACTTATCGACGATGAGGCTATGCTCTGTCGAAGTAGTGAAAAATAGGCACTCGGTGAATTATAAAGTATAATATATTCAAAGTATCGATGCTTCGATTAGTTGGGACAATATTAAAAATATAATTTGGTCAATCACAGTAACGCCTTGAAAATGGCAAAAATCACTGTTTTTTTTTGCCCACATTTAAAAACACCTGTTGTGACGGACATTTTTCGTTGGCGGATTTGGTGACCAAAATTATGCGTTAGGTAGTCACTACTCTGCTACTCGTATTTTTCAAGAACCGTAATTTCGCAGGCCCTTTAATTAAATTCATCAATATTGCTTATAGTCAGGGTTGGGAACGTTACCTTAAAAAAATAACGCGTTACAGTTACCGTTATTTTTCTTGTTCATTATTAAGAGTGCATTCCAATATTCACTAATAGTACTAAAATTTATATAGTGTATGGAATGTGAATTATAAATTTTCAGTACTGTGACTATTGAAATGTAGCCTAAGAGATATAAGGTACAAAATATTTTTCAAAAAATAAATTAAAAATATATGATTAAAATAAGAAAATAAAAGTATAAAAAACGATAAAAGTAACGACAAATTCGTTACCGTTACAGTAAAAATGTAATGACGATTACCGCTATCGTTACAGATAGAAAAAAGTAACGAAAACGGAAACAACGTTACAAACAAGTAACGCGTTACTTCCCAACTCTGCTTGTAATATGTACATGTGTATATATTATATGTGTATTATGACATAATATTATACAGCTCTAGAGCAATATCAACAATGCCAATCGAATGATATAGAGATATCTAAGATGTGAAACATTTGATCAAAGGAAACGAACTTCAAGTGAAAAGTACAATAAAAGAAAATCATAATAACCATCTCATTATTTTTGCATATACACGTAAATTTTATCTTGATAACTAGAACATTATAAGCGATTTAACAAAGAGAGAGAGAGAATTTTTAACATTGTACATCTGAGCGCGTAAATTTTAGGTAGCCTGATTCGTTAACTTAAAATACTTACAGCACAAAATTTATTTTAACTTCAATATTTTGGTATTAGGATTTTTGTTCTCAAAATCTCAAAAATCTCTCCCTTAATATTGTTGAAATTTTATTGTGTTTTAATGGGACCCTGTATATAACGATTAAACAACAATCTATTGAGGCGTTGATTTATACAAAATTGATAAGATTGTAATACCAGCACACAAAAATAATATTTTTTTCATATCATTCGTAAATACTCATTCATTTTTTTTGCAGGAGATCGGATATTCCCTTTAACGTCACACCTTCATGTTTCTTCTGGTTATCCAAAGTATCTTATCGTATCTTTAGACTTCAGAAGATCTCAAGAAACAAATCCGAACAATTGAATTCCGAAAGTAATGAAGAAATATTGTTTATTCGATTATCAGATTGACTTGGGGCTTGCCGCAACAGTGAACAATGAAATAATCCAACATTTTATAACATTTCATAGAAATGAAGAAAAAATAAATTTATTATTTTAAGTTCAAACTTCATTTTCTCCGTTATTACAAAATATGAGTAGCGATGTGATCCACTTGTTGCAGCAAGCCTGCATTCAATTATTCTCTCTTAGTTTAGCTGGCCTCTGCATCAATGAGTGCTGTTTTATTTTTATTTTCAATTTTATCGTCAGTTGGAGGGGAAGAACAATCTAATGACAGCCGCAACTCTTAACGACCATGTTCTTATACTTTTTCAAGATGACATTGCTCTCATCTAAGAAATATAAGACGGAAATGGCCGAAAGCTTAGTGGGCGCGCAGCACGGCTTGGGTACCTTGCCCGGGCTCACCAAGTGCACTAGAGTCTGGACTATCGCGTGATTCGTCGCGTTCATATGAGCGTTCAACGGAAAGTTGCACTCGCCGCTGCAGTAATACGCATCATACCCGTCCGGTGCGATAATCCAATCCTATGCAACGAAATAAATCGTAAGAAATGACGTGCATATAATCTTAAGACGCTTGATTCCTCACTGCAGACGTTGGATTCGTAGAAAACACATACGATTCCTTGCCTGTGACACCGTAATCTGACACGGCGTGAGGAACTAGAGGCTTATTAAAGACACGTTGATTAATAGCTCACCTGCCACTGCAAATCGCGGAAGCTGACATATAATGTTTGTATCTTGCAGGTTCGTGAATATTGCGCTCCAGGATCTGTAAAAACATATTTTTCATCACATATACCTTTTCTTTATTTATAAATTTTGCCGATTGACATAGAGAGAAGAAACAGAAGAGGAGAAAGAACAGGAAAGGGAGAAAGAGAAAGAACAAAGAAATCAAGTTTATGTTTCATTATATATACTATAGTTACCAAAAATTTCTGGCCAACATATAATTTTACGAAATTAAAAAAAAAACATGTGAGTAAATTTCTGATTATATCAATATTACTGATTTCATTGCTCACTTAAAATTAAAGATATTAAAATTGTTTATACATGATACGATATATAATTAATAATTTTCAATATTTTAAAATACTTTAAAATTACTTATTAGCTGGAAATTTTTAGCTAATAAGTAATTTTAATGCATTGAAAATTTTATATATCTACATGTATGTATATAATTTATATATATAAATATAAAAAAAATTATATATTGTATATACATATTACATTGTATATATACATTGTACATACAATATATAATTTTTTTATATTTATATATATAAATTATATACATATGTATATGTAGATATATAAAATTTTCGATGCATTAAAATTACTTATTAGCTAAAAATTTCCAGCTAATAAGTAATTTTAAAGTATTTTAAAGTATTTTAAAATAAATATATATATATATAAATTTATAATTATATTTGTAAAAAATATATAATATATGCATGCACACTCTTTTCTTTCCTGTTCTGTATGTAAATCATATACATATAAATATATGTAAGTCAAATTGGGATTGCAATATCCCATACGCGAATTTACCAGTGTAAGGATTAGTCCGTTGGTAATCCCAACTATTGGTCTCACTCTTCTTCTTCCTTTTGGCGTCGCGCTTCTTTCGGACCTTGGACTCCCTTACTCCCGAACTCTTGAAGTAGCCCGTTATAAAGGGTTGTTTATCTGGATCACCCCGGAATACTACAATCCCGACATCCTCTGGTCTCACTTCGTGCGCTACAATATTAATTGAAGAAATGAACGGATGAAATCATAACTGGCTCTCAGTAGATTTCAGCGGTGGTAGCTTACTAGCTTATTTTTTTTTTTTTTAGGAACATATATTTATTTCTTTAAAGCAATAATATGGAGATACGATTAAATAATACAGAATAAAATAATGGCATACAAAAATATGTATAAAATAGAGGAAGGCACAGAAGAGAGTATATAGAAGAGAAGAAAAATATATTGAACGTCGCTAGAAATATCGATGCATCGTTGCTCTCGGCGCGCTATAGAGGTGTTCCGTGAAAATCGCGCATTGCGAAAACAGGTGACTCCTGCTCACACATTTCGAATCTTTGTTCCGTAAGTAGAATGTATCAGGTATACGTGTTTATTAGAATGGCATGCGTCTCTCGGGGATTATTAATAGTCAACCTTCATGAATATTGAACGCACAAGAATCCCGGCGCAAAGTCAAGCCCCGGCTTATCTTAGACATTCACTTCCAACGACACGCGTTTTTAGTTATCTCGTTTTAATTACTCGGAAAAATTCCAGGAATTGCACGGAAGGAGTTCGGCGGGGGGAGGGGCGGGAGGGTGCAGCTCACGTGAAATTCGTGATCCGTTCAAGCGGATCGAACATCGAATCGTCGATAACGCGCATGTTTACTTATTACCTTTCAATTTCACAATTTCGAAATTCGGGAGTTCCGCGCGATTTTTTTCATTATAATTCCATTACGCCGATAACTCGATCGTTATAGAGAGTTTATCGCGCCCGTTTATCCGAACTTCCGTCCCACGGTGTTATATCTCGCTCCGCGTGATCTTATCTCTCGCGGAGAATGAAGTCTTAAAGGGAGGAGAGATACAAATCGGGAATGCGAGTCGACCGCGCTCGCGACGCGAGGCCTAGGAGAGGCCTCGTCGTCGCGGCGAGCGATCGTATGCAAATGATCCTCGGGTACTCGCGGCACGGAGCGCGGCGCAACGTGGTGTGTATACCGCGTGTGTGCGCTCCGAGTGCGCGCGAGTCCGAGAAAGCTAGTAAATTGACCGGCAGGAATGCGCATTTGCCGTGATTGCGGCGGACACCTGCCGCCGCAGTTGTTGCACTTTGCGCTGCTCCTGAGGAATGCGCGCCGGCTCCGCGGCGCACGGCGTGCGTGCCTCTCCGAGGCGACGTATTCAAGTTCTGTGTCAAGTAATTTTGTCATCCTTCCCATTTGTTCGTAGCACCGGCTGACGACACGTTCCGACGCCAGGCGGTTGTTACCGGCGCTGCGATGAATGGTTATTAACTTTTTGTAACGCCATGCACGTAATTTTGTAGTCGCGTATATTCATGTAACTGTATTCTTTAATGTGATACTTTTTGTAATAAATTCTTTACAGTGTTTTAAGATGCTTTATAATCATCAGTAATTATTAAATTGCTCGGCAATTATATATTTGTGATATTTATATATATATACGTATTCCAGTTTCAGTTTGGGACTGTGTGTTTCAAGACCGACAAATAATTGGCGCGCAATTTGCCGATGAATTGAAAAGTGTGAAAATTCACGCAAAAATATTATTAGACATTACGATCCGCTTTGAACAGAGAATAGGACCTTTCATTGTTCATTTGAACTTTAGAAATATTTTTCGTATTTTACTAGTGTGCTATTCTTCGGCCTGTGGTTTATGCTTCCGTTTTTAATCTTAAAATCCTAAAATTCAACCAGTGAGAGCACAGATTTTGGCTAGTTGACATGTAAGGATTTTAGGATTAAGACCGAGGCATAAACCAGGCCCCTTTGTCGTAATATCATAATCCAGAAGTTTGGTTACAGTTGTTTTCCTGCGAAGAAAAAGCTCATTGGTCTTTTCCGACCAGGGACATTATAGAATACTATTAGAGTGTAAAAGTGTTTCTCTTTAAAATAAAATATTCTCAAGGCGTTACACATCTCGATTTAATTTCAAATACGAATTGTTTTACGGGGACTTCCACATTAAATGAAACTTATGTTACGTATGTACAATGTTGTATCCCATTGTGTGACTTGTGATTTCAAAGTTCTAAATCATTAAAAAAAAATGAAATATTAAAAAATTGAAAATAAATTATTAATTCAAATCTCAGAGTTAACATTTGCTAGTTACAGTTATGTAATATTTTTCGAATGTGAAAAAAAATTGGGTTATAGGTTAAATCCACATCTACCTTCGTACACGTACGCGTGGCCGCGTAAGGGAACGTAATTGCGGTTTTCGAAAGCGGGCACGCGATTGCCGCCGATCTGTTCGCAGCTGTAAATTAAAAGTGATTACGTTCGTCGGTGAACGTCACCACTCGCGAACGATCTTGCCGTTTCTCCTTTCATTATTATTAATCCGAATTTCAGCGGTCTTGAGCAGAATAAGACAGAAAAAAAAGAGGAAAGGAAGACAAGGATTGGACTCAATCTCATTGTCGCGATCGTGAACATCAGATTTATGAAATTTTATTTACCTTTGCACGTCCTTTATGCACAAAGTAAATTGAATTCGAAAACGAAAGGTTTACTTGATATTTGAAAAACTGACGAGAACACTCTCTTCTAAGCATCAATTTTTTGTCAATTTTACCTAAAAAAATGTTTTTCAATTCACAATTTTGTTAATATTATTGCAGATGATCTCTTGAAGTACAGCTCTCTGCAATACGTTCGTTTCTATGTCAAAATATTACTCGTAGTTTAATAATTACTTTTCATTATCAATAGATTATCAGTTTTTATACGTGAAATAAATTTTTAAATTTTGTCAAAATAATTAGTATTATTGCCTCATCTCTCTTGAAACATAGCTTTCTGTTGTATTTTTATTTCTTTATGCAAAATATTTCGCATTCGCATGTCAGTAAAAAATTGCCGCCGCAGTGGCTGTTTTATTTGTGCGCTCGATGAAATGAATGTGGCTGACGAATATGTAATTATTGTTGATTTATATTTAGGATTAGCTTATATTTAGATACAGGTGAGATATCCTTGGAGTTTCTCACAGGGAGTTTCACAAACGCGACGAGAGAGAATAAGAAAAAGAGAGCCAGAGAGAGAGAGAGAGAGTGAGAGAGAGGTAGGAATCAGGCGTAAAGATTCGTGAGAGGCATGTGACTCTCTGATCTTGCGTTTTATATTGAACGATCAAAGGTAAACCGGTTGCGCGTTCTGAAGAGCGAGACAAGAGAAAAGAGGAGAGAAGCCAGATGCGAGAGAAAGAGAGCAAATAATGAAATAATCTAGGCGCGGCGAATAACAAACCACATACACATATAACACAAGGTATGTACATACATACAGATGTATGTACATACCTTGAATACACATACGCAATTTGTACACTTGATTTGATGTTTATGTTCACATTAATATCCAGTATTATCCAGCGCTATCTCATTACAATTTTTATACAGAATGTAATAATTTAACGATAAATTGTGTTAATATTAATAATACATACTGTATTGCCAAGAAAAGGGCGTTTAATTTATATTTGACAACAAAATTTGAAAACAAAAGAGCAATTCTTGCAAAACTAAATGAATAAAGTGTTGTCTATTTTCCTATACTTAAATACTTTCGTGTTACATCTAAACAATTAATGTCTTGCGAATTGCTTGATTACAATCTGCTCAAATCGGCAGCTATGTTTGTGTCACTAGATTAAGCAAGATTCTCATCTATATAATAATTTACAATAATTTTTCAAATAGTAGCTTTATTATCAATCTTTTTTGACAATAATTTTTATTTAGAAATTTAATGACAAAATCGAATCTATCCTTTTCTTCGTATCTCTTTTGTTATCTCTCTCTTTCTCTTGTCTTACTCAAAAGAGATCGCTAGTTTCTTAAAAATAACACGAGCACCTTTCGCGTTCGTGAGTATATCAGCGTGGGAAGACAAGGCGACGCCATCGCAGATGATGTATCCCCAATGGTAATAAAGTATGCGAGTGAATCGCGAGCAAGATCAAATGAATAAGAAATTATGTTTGACTTCTCAAAAGGGATGAGATATACTCTTGCGCTTTTTTCTAATATAATTATATTAAATTGCAAAAAGAAACAAAGAAAGAAAGTAAAAGTTGGATGATAACTTAAGACGAGACAAAGTCACTTGAGAATAAAATTTTTAAGAAAAATTTACGTCAGCTGTTATCCATTATTTCGAGATTTTTAGAATGTCTCACAAAGTTTATTCTCATCTGCTATATTTCAAAATTATGAAAAACCGCGAAATACGTTTTTTTTTCTTATAGGATGGGGACAGATTTTGTAGAGACCCTGTATTTTGACATTTCATTTATTTAAATTTTTATAAATATTTGTTTAAATATTGAATTCAATGTAATAAAATCTTTAATTAATGATTGAATTAAAAATTTGGTTAAAAAATTTTATTTTGTGATATCATGGAAAATTTTGATTATCATGATATTCCTGATGTCTTCGACTTCGCGAAATCCAGTTTTTTGTCAATTTAAATTGCGGTAAGACGCAAGAGTAATCGATTAAACATCGTCTCTCTCTCTCTTTCTCTTTATGAATCACAAACGCAGAAAAACTAGGAAGAGATTCGAGATTCAAGAGCTGTCAACTCGCTACTAATCTTTCTTGTCACGCACACGCAGCATTTACACAAAGGTATGGTGGTGAGAGAGTGCTGAACAGGTGTAGTGCATGGAGGAAACACACAACGTATGTATATATGTATACATATAACCGCCAAGCATATATAAGAATCAAGGATACGCTTCTCTAATCCAAATAAAACTTAAAGCTTACCTACATTCTTAAAATATTATATAAAGCTCTCGAAAGCCAAACTGATTGATTCAAATAAAAAAATAGATATAATCAAAATTATAAACAAATCACGTGTTCTGAATTAAAATTTAAAAAATTTATAAAAAGTGGAGTTGGTCAATTTTGCTTCTGAGAAAGTACGTGAGAGAAAAATCGATTATTTCTTTTTTATCGTCTGAAAAGATATAAATTTCCGAATAATCCCAAGAGTTAAAATGAATTCTCTCATACTTTGCTCGCGGCCCGATTTCGATCAACATCGAACGTTTATTATCAAAGCGTTCGAAATCGCTCGAACCAAAACCGTTCTATATTTAACACGCTATTCCTAAGAAGTCAGGCTGAGAAGTTTGGATGGAAACACGTTTATAATAGGAGACTTGCGATTTGATCCGCAAGTGTTTATAGAGTTTTTGCTTTGAAAGTTCTTTCTTTTCTCCTTTTTACGAATATCTTCTCTTTATTTTTCAATAATATATCATCTCATATCCATTTTTGTGGGAATAATAGTGCGGTTAGGAGTAAAATGTTCTATTCAATGGCTTTAAATTATTTATCGAATGAATATCTTCTTTCAAGGACATTGGAAGAAAACTAGAAGAAATAAAACACTTACCTAAACGATCAGTAGGATGCACAGAGAGATACAGCCCTTCATTTCCGTTCGGGTTGTTCACCCAGTGATTAAGAGCTTCGCTGATGTTCAATGTCAGCCAGCCTTCCTTGCGGTCCGTAACATTTACGGCATCAATGTACTGTAATTCCTGAGTTCTGAAATTGAGACGAGAGGGCTGTATCTTTATGATCCAGTCAAATTTACAACAAACAGTAGGAATAAGGAAAAACCTCATTGTTATCCAATTATGTATACCAATTTTCTAATCGACAGTCTGCTTAAATTTACGCAATAAATTTTCGAATCTTATTTGAAAATATAATGACGAAAAAT
Source organism: Wasmannia auropunctata (assembly GCF_000956235.1). Classification (NCBI taxonomy): domain Eukaryota; kingdom Metazoa; phylum Arthropoda; class Insecta; order Hymenoptera; family Formicidae; genus Wasmannia; species Wasmannia auropunctata. The sequence goes on along the minus strand of NW_012055498.1, from coordinate 44,985 downwards.
ATTTAAGATTCACAGTATTAAAAAGTATTAAAATTAGTAGCCCGTTTCAAAAGTTGATCTAAGGAAAGTTGACTTCGGGAGGTTCAAAGATTGATTGCGCCGTCAAAATAAAGATAAGCGATTCCGGGAGACATAACGTATTCTCAAATGCGGCTATTCGTACATACATAGAAATGCCTTAACTTGAAAATACGTTTGAAATATATCCTACAAACGTGTTTTTAAGCTTCAGTCTTCGAGAAACTCAGTTCGTTTGAGAAGGTTTTAATCTCGATTGTATTACATAAAAACGCTACACGGACGCGTTTATTATTGATTGTGCGCGACAGGTATTCTTGTTTAGTGTGATAGATAGATGGATAGATACTCCGTGCACGTAAACACGGCGGAAAAGCTGCACGCTCGGCAACGCCGACCGTCACGCACGGCGTGTTGTCCGACACGAATGCATTGTCGTGATTCCTCGTATTGTAATTTCTAATTAATCGCGAAGCCGCGCGTGCCGCGCATCAATAAGAAGCCTCAGCGAGGAAACACGCCGATCATTGTTCATTAAGCAAATGATCTTCGCAGCATCTAACTCTTATCGGTTTTCCGCAAATCGATTATCATAATTGAACGGGTTGTGAGACTCCCGTGTTCTTCGAGATCGAATCTCGCGATGGTTTCCAGCCTGATGAAATTGAATGAAATCGTTTTGCTCCAATTTGCGGCGAATTCGGATTTCGATTAAACATTTAAATTTACTTTCTTAGGCAAGACATATAAAGATTGATTGATGAAAAAAAAAACGCTAGATTTATTCATTTGCACGAACTCCTCAGAAAAACTTATTGTTATTTTTGTTAGGAATTTTGGTATAGGAATAATTGCTAAATTTAAATATCTACAGAAAATGAAATGAAATAAAAATTCATAAATCATAAATCATAAATCATAACGGGCCTCCAGAAATTGCTAGAATTGTCGAAGCTCTGCTTTAATTTTCATTTACAAATGAATCAATCTTGTTGCGATTTTATATGCAACTTTTCTTACTTCAAGACTTATCAACCACTTATCAACCATTGGAATTCCGTATTCATGTTTCTAACGATGTACCGCAATGAAGAGGTTTTATTACGAAAGCAACGAGAGTCGCCAGCTTGTCTCGCGACGAAGAAGAGGCAGGGGGAGAGAAAGAAGGAGGTGGAGAATGCGTCACGCATAGTTTGACTTTGATGGACGAAGCCGAAAGAGCCGTAGAGGGTGAGAAGGAGAGAGACGCGACGATCGAGCGCAACTGCGTAGGCAGAAGAGACGGAGAGACACGCGAGGAGGGCCTGTTAACCCGTCTCTACGGCTAATTTACCTCAATTTACGGAATAGCGTTTCCTGTCGGGGGCCTGTATATCGGTCAGGCTCAGGTCACCAGTGCCAAAAGTCCCCCGAGGGGAGGGAGAAGAGAAACGCGCGGAGGGGGGGGGGGACGACGAGACGCGAGACGCGTAGTCGGCTGTTACTCCACAATCCCTCGGTAGTAAATCAAAGGGCTGCAAAGAGGCCCCGTACTAGGTGGCCGAAACTTGCGAAATGAAAGATTCAAACTTTGGATAAACCTCGGACCCTCGTATCTGATGTGTTAGGAGTTTAGTGCGGCCCTCGATGAAATCCCGATTACGCCCAAGCTACCTCAGAAGCGGGCATCTCTCCTCGTATCTCCTCGACGCGAAATTTCAGAAGAGGGATTAGTTCGTGATCTTACAAATTTGTTGGTAAAACCATCCACGCCCGAACTCTCTCTCTCTCCGAAAGAACAACTTCGCTGATTAAAATCTAAAAAATTTTCGGTCACGAGTTCCTCACTCCCTGCAGGTATGTCGAACTTAAAAGACAATTAGGGACCGGCCGTGATGATTCGAGTAACGAGGAATGCCGAGGGTGGTAACACGGCGATCTCTGAAAACGGGCAATTCTTTTCAGAATTAACAGAACGGGGCGCTTAAAAGTGTATACTTAAAAAGCACAGTTACGACGGCCATTAGCGGCGACGGGACGTCTCTCGTGACTCACGGTTTGTAGGACGGAGCGGTACGTTCATTAGAGATAGAGCGTCTCTAGACAGACCGTCGCCATTTACCGCCGGCGTGGAGGTTTGCCCTCTCGAATTAACTCACTACGCTTTCCTTTTTATGATGCGGTTCCCACCCGGACGGGATGGTCCCCGCTGGTGGGCCTGCGGCTAACGGCTACATATGTATATCACGATATATTTCCGATTATCCGCTCTGCACGTCATCGGTAGACAATTGTTTTCCAGGCCGAAAGATAAATATTTTTCAATGGAACGAAAAAAGGAGCTGAAAACACCTATTGTCCCTTAAACAAGGGAACTGTATGACACGAACGAGGGAAGATGGTGAAGTCGAAGATACACGAAGGAGAACGCGTTCTCAGCGGAATACTCGGGAGTTTTTTTCCCCTACGTTCCACACAGGTAGAATAAATGCCTGAGACTCTTTCGGCGAAGGATTAAGGACCTCCTAATTAGGGGTACGATGACGATGTCAAAAACCGCGAAGGATGCCCGGAGAAACATGAAATTGGTCTAACCTAGGCGTCCTTGGCACAAAAGCCGGCGAACAACGAGTACCGTCTCTCTCGTTTCGACCTTATTATCGGAACACGAAAGATGTTTTTTTAGCATTTATCGAGCCTCCCGGAATTTCAGTTTGATCTCTTAAATTTTTATCTAACAATTTTTGAATTGTCGCTTAAATGCACCGGCGCGCGTCCATTTCAGAAATATAGAAAATGGATGATGGATCTTCTTACCCGTTTCCAGCATTCAACACTCGGTACACCGTGATCGTGTGAGAGCCATGCCTCCTCTGACTCCTCGTGTGCGCACTGTGATACAGCCTGAGCTCAGCGCCGATCATGTATTCTTCAGGTGGTACTTCGGACACGTCGAACCAGAGCCTCTTCCCACGTTCGTGTCTCACCCCGGCGTGACGATCTATTTTAAATTACAAGTCCGCGATCAGTCGGGCACCATTCAGGAGTCGCTCACAATAATAATCACGTAACAAAAAGTCATACATTGCGCGGTCCGTAAATTTCGACATAAAACTCGTATAAAATAAAGAACATATAAAAAAAATATTTTGAATGCTTTTTTATTTAAAATAGGATTCTTTACAATCAATCACACCGCTCTCGTTTCAATCTTATGTCCGACCAATTGAAAACTGCAATTACAGGAATATTTAACGGCAATGTAAGGATTGAAAACGAGAGCAAAGCGATGTAATTGATTGTTAAAAGAATTTATTTCAAATACATAAAAAATGTTGACAATATTTTTCTGACGGGTTCTTTATTTTATGTGATTTTTATTTTAAGTTTCTTATTATTAGATCGCGCTGTGTATATCTCACGTATTCATGTCCGACTTTAGGATTTTAAACTTATTGAACGAATTCCAATTGAAAATTGAAAATTGTGTTATGCATGATACCAAAATCGTATAACGTTAGTACATGTTCATGCTGAAGATAGCCAGAGGGAGATAACGATCTGAAAATGATTCGGTTTCAATAGTATAATCTCAAGAAGAGCGCAGGGGTTTAACAGGTTTGCACGTTTAACAGATCTTGGTAACGCATCTTGAGAAATTGTTTCCCCATCCTCACCGGAAGATTCTACCTAATGCAGCCCACTTTACGAAAACGAGTTTGTAAATGGTCAGCCTATAGATTATCGACACGGGCTTTGAAACTTATGACTCAAAGCTCGATCGAACATTCTTTGGGAATGTCCACGACAGGAAACCAAGTCCTTCTTTTCAACGGAGAGATAACGTTCCGTTATCGCGAAACGAAATATTCTATGAGAGAGGGTCGATAATGGGGGACCTTCGGTGAGATCTACTTGAGCTCTCTGAGGATCGAGGCCTTTAGAAATGAACCATGGACAATTCGCAGCGTGAAATCGAGCTCTTTCCTACCGTCAAAGTGGTCGCCGCCCTGCAAGGAAGGGAAGGAGACGTATCCTTTCTTCGCGGTAGACTCAGGGGGGCTCTAAGTAATGCCTAATGCCTCCGCTGAAGTGGGCGGCTCGGATCTGAACAGAGACGCAAGACGAGTGGTGGGGGCGGGAGGGAGGGAGGGGGGGGAGGGGGAACATAAAAATTTGTTTTGTTTTTTCGTTCCGACGGTCGCATTCCAACGGTACCAGATTGCCGGGGCCTCCTCGGCTCTCGGGGTGGTCCCAAATAGCTTTTGGGACCGTCCACGGAGCGTTCTGTGGCGAGCCGCGTTTTTGTTTTTTACACCGCCGCCGCCGCCGCCGCCGCCGCCGCCACCATCGCCGCGCTGTACCTTCCCATCGCCTCCCCCTCCGCGTCCTTCTTATGCGTACGTATGCGTGCGTCGGTACATGTACGGTGAGAGAGGGATAATACAAGTCTTACCGCGCTTTTTCTTCTTAATTCTTGAGATACAGCGAACGAAATTACATTTTAACGAACGAAGTTACATTTTAAATACGGTCTTTGATATAAAAAAAAAAGGAAAAGAATATACATATATCTTTTCTAGGAGTGCGGATTTTACACTATTATGCGTTTAGCAATCAGACTCGATATGGTGCAAAGACGAAGTCTTATCTCTAGACAAGAATTGGGACGAGGGGGGGGGGGAAGGAGAGGATTGATACACATTCGCGTATTACGAATGAATGGAGAGAGCTGGCAAAAAGTTCAGACGGGCATCGACATCGTGCTGAAGAAATCCCCCCGGTCGCACGGATCCGTTACATTCAGTTCCGCTGCGGATCCATCCATCTCCAGGATCCAGCATCCTAATCTTCGTAATTCGTAGCCGCGCGTCTCCCTCCGGGCAACCGGCCGTCCCGCTGTCCGCGTGAGGAAGGAACGGAAAGGAAAAAGAAGCAAAAGGGCGGAGGGGGTCGAGTTCGGGCCCCCAAGTTGAGACATTTTAACCATGCCCGTGGCTTCGCGCGCGAGGAAAGAGAGATGCTTATTGACTCGTCTTTCCCAGGGGGGTATCCCATGGAACATGGCGGTAGGAGAGGGACGGGGAGAGAGAGAGAGAGAGAGAGAGAGAGAGAGAGAGAGAGAGTGAGAGAGAGAGAGAAGAGACTCTTCGTATATAAGACATACATATAGCCTACGGCTGGGCCTGCGTTTGTGTGTGCAACCCGTGATAGATTGATGCACTCTGAATCAATTTCTTCTGTCTTTGTTTTTCTGGTCCCGATCCTCCGTTTCCGTCCTTCTATTCCTACGTATCTTCTATCCTTGTCTTTATCTCGCACTCTCATTATCTCGTACTTATAGTAGATATCACTTGTAGTTATAACTACCGATTTATATGCACGTCACATTTCGCGTCGTACAGCCTAGAACATTCCTCACTGTTCCCTCGAGGACGACAGCAAAATAGAAAACCGGACATACGAACACGCAAAGAGAATGAAAGAGAGAGAGAGAGAGAGAGAGAGAGAGAGAGAGAGAGAGAGAGAGAAAAAGAAGGGGAAGCGGGAGGCAGTAACGGGTTTCCGGGGAATCTGATCAGCAAGGAAGAAAGAGGGAAAGATAAAGATTCTTAGATTTCTCATCGGGTTTGGCAATTTTTTTTATTCGAACTGCAAAATTGTGAACACGACAACACGATCGTATCGAGTTCGCATCCTGCAATTTTCGAGAATTCGTTACGTACGTCTCACATTCCTTCTTGTGACTTCACACCTCAGGAACGTGCCCGAGAAGAAGAAGTATTCCTGTGCTTTAATTTTCCTTGTCAAAGAACTGTCGCTGGAAAATTTCTCGGAACTTAACACGAGGAATTCGCAAAGAAATGTATCGTGTTTTAGCCAGGGTTGGATAAATTAATCCTTTCTTTTAATTATGTTAAGTTAAGTCTTTACAATTATTTTAATTATGTTAAAAGTTGCATGAACAAAAAATTAATTTAGTTAAAAATTTTTAAAAGTATTATTTATGTTAAATTAAAATATAATTGCTTGAAATCAGGTTATTCTAAGCAAGAAAACAATAAATATCGATTAAATTTAATAGGTATATTATTTGTAAAATAAGTTTGTATGTATAAAGTATGCAAAGAAATATATTATTTTTTGTTACATTTTCTTACGTAGCGAGAATTTCTATTTTTTTTCTTTAATTATTAAAAGAAGAGAGCCAATAGTAGTTAAAGAATTATACATAAAAATAATTATACAGGAAATATAAATATATTATAAAGATAGTGATTATTAGGTAAATATTAACTTCATAAATCATCATAAAACGAACAAATATACTTCGCGATAGCCGCTACCGCGTCTCCTGATAATTATCATAATAGAATATATCTGATGCACATTAATTAAATAAAATTTTAATTAATAAACTGTTCATTTTTCGTCTTGTTTTCAACTCGAGGGAAATGCAAGTAATTTTAATTTACACGACATCACGTCATTATAATTATTGGGCTTTTTCTAATTGCGTAATGTTTAAAATTTTATCGAACAAAATAGAAATATTGACCTACAAAAATAAAAAATATTTTAATTTAGGAAAAAGTTAATAAGTTTTACAGTTAAAATTAGTGTATTTTACAAAACTAGATATCACAGACGTGCGCTTTAATTTTTTCTTTACTTCTTTAAAAGAGAATAATTTTATAATTTAGAATTATCCCTGTTTCCGCATTGGACACGCACGATTTTTTGGCAAATGTTCATACCTTTTACAATTAATAGAAATAATATTTGTGAGTGAACGCATAGAAGAGATTTATTTAAGTTAAACGTGTCTCTCACAAAAGTTTCTAAATGCCGATTTTTTCCGATCATTTTAGCGCCAGTGATACCTTGGCTTGATTTGATCTTCTTTTCAAATATTTTAATATTTAACATTAAATATATGTTCAAAGTTCTTAAAATATGCTTAATTTATATATATAGACTTTAAAATAAATTATGGACAAGATAAAAGTTTATTTAAAATTAAGATAAGTAATAATTCCCTGTTTACGCTTTCGAAGTTTAATTTCCATCGCGAATATATAATTATAAAATAATATAATATAAATAAGACTAAGATAAAAAATGTATGATAATGATATAATAAAGTAATATAAATATATAGTACACGAGAGAGATTAAAAGAAGCAATTGATCCTTCGACTTTTCAGCTGTGAAGAGATTGATCGAAAAATCTATTAATTTCACTCCGTGTTACTTTTCAGTAAGTACTTCTCAATCGATTTGATTCAAACTCACGCTGGGCCGCAAAAGTCATGATGACATCGCTCTGATCGATCGCCTTCAGATCCTGACCGCTAAGGTCAAACTCCCCGGCCTTGTGACTGCGCGCCACGGGCTTCTCCTCCTCGTCCTCGCCAAGGGCGTTTTTGTAGATGTCCAGCAGGAACTTGGGCGCCGACCTCTTGACTTGGGGGGGCCTGCCGATGGCGCTCCGCGGACGATCCGGGAGTCCCAGCAGATTCAGAATCTCGTGTTCCACCTCGCGTTTCTCACGCTGGCTGACCACACGGTGAACCACCGTCTGATCGAAGCCGTTGTCCACGTATAATCCGCTCAGTCTCTCGGCGCTACCGATGGCCAGGTCGCCGAGAATCGCTAAGAAGATCAACAAGATGGAGAAGGGTTGGATTGACATGATGACGTCGAGGAGAGATCAGTATCTTTTAATCTTTTCTTTCTGCCTCTCCCTTTGCCAATTCCTTATCCTCCTTCCTTATCGTCCTTTCTCTTTTCCCCGTTCCTCTTTCACTCCGTGAAATTCTTCGGCTCGTGCCGTAATCACCGAACAGAGTTCTCTGACTTCTCCTCTCTTCCCGGTCTCGCAAATTCTTTCTTCTTTTCTTCTCTTCTCACTTTTCTTCTCGCATTTATCCGCAAAAGAAGGGAGGCTCTTCACCTTTCTCCTTTGGCATTCGACTCTTCAACGCCACGGGCAGGCGCGCGCGCTTATCTTTGTAACTTTAGTGACAGCACGAAAGTTCTGGAACTATTCGGATGTCATCGACCACCACAAACAAACGATTCGAGGGTCACCGAATCGAAAGTGTGCGTCCGTATCCGAAGTTCCGTATTCGTTTTCAAAAGTCTCGCAGTCTAAGCGGCTAAAAATCTAGAGATTCCGACGATCACATCGCGAGCTGACGATATCGAGATTCTTGAATAACGGTGATCTTGATCGATGCGGATCCTGGTGAACGGTGATCTGGATCAACGACGCTCCCGGCACGGCGATTGCGCGCGTTGCGGTTTCGTTGTCAGGAATGGACATCGCGTGCGCGCGCGCACACATACACGCACAACTACAGGCGGCGGCGCTCTTCGTCCTCGAGTGTCCTTAGCGGCTTGGTGACCTCGTGTTCGCTCCGCCGTTTCGCCCGCTGATACCATAAAAATCTTGTTGATGGTTATCCCGATCGTCGTTCTTATCAGCACGTGCAAGAGATTCTATGTCGCTATTATGCCGGGATTCGACGAGATAAGTGGGAAATTTGCCGTGCATTGCGTTTTCCCTGATAATACGTCGCCCGTTTCTGTCAATCACACTCTTATCATTTTTTCTTTCCAAGAACAACTCGAGTTTTACATTGCGAATTAATTCGGTTGCACTAACTTCAGTTTTCAGATCTACCTCTAAATCATCGTTCTTTACTCTTCAATATTTTCGCGATGATCTCTTCACTCGCGACAAAAGCATTGCACGTCAACCCTACAAGTGTTTAAATCTTTATTAAAAATCTAACTGCTAATCTGAATCTTTAATAAAAAAAATTAAAAAAAAAGGAAAACTCGATCACTTCACTCGAATATTCCTATCTGTCGGACACTTTTAAAACTTCACCATTAGACACTTCAAAACATTATGTTGCCGTAACAGCATGATGCTTGCAGAACTGACAAATACCAGGATTTATTGCCAATCGTGATGAGAAACGATTGCGCTTGTCGAGATTAAAGGCTCCAGGATCGAGATCCGGATGATCTTGCTGGATGCGAACGATTGTCAATGTTTGTTGGAGAACCAGCGTGAACGCCCGTCGTCTGTGGACCGTGAGTGACCGTGGGTCACCGCGGATGACTCCTGGCGACTCTCGCGATGCCAGTGCCAGTCTGTTTGTCTGGCCCATGCCAGTCGTCGTCCGGAGTCGTCTCTCTAGCGAGCTCACCGCCTCCCAGGTCCGTACTGAAACCCACTTGGTTCCACTCCCCAAGGCTCGACCGTCAACATCGACCCTTTCTCTCTCTTTTCTCTCGTCATCGATCTCTTCGTTTACGGCGTAGCCTTATTGTTGCGTTATTAATATCGCTGTAGTAAGTCCACAAAGATAAAATTGCAATTGGAAATTAACTAATATCCTCTATAATTCTTTAAATATTTAGTCACAAAAACGTTAAAAAAGTCACTGCAGTGTTACAGTGGCTGGTTTTTTGTAAGTGAATATATTAATAAAATAAAGATAAATAATAATATATAACTACGAAAAATGACAAAAATAATAACAAATAAAAAAGAGAAGCGGTATGAATAAATCGTATTTTATAAAATAAAAGAGTTTTTCCGATTCAATATTTTCTCTTTCTCTCTTTCTATTTTCTTCTTAATTTAATTTTTTGTTATTTGAGAATTAAATATATTTCTAATATAATTGCTAATTTTTATAAAATTATATACATATAATATTAACTAAAATTTTATAATTTTTATTTAAAATAATCTGTTAAGTATAAAGTAAAATTTTTCAATACAAATATATTTGTGTTTAATATATATTGAACATAATATAATTTGTATATTTTGTAATATTATATAGTAGCATAAAAAAATCTCGGTTTATTTTGATTTCTGAAATGCAGTGGTGAGTTTTTGACTCATTATTTGCACGTTCCTGGATCATAGAGGTAGGACCGCCCCTGACGAACGAGTAGGCGGTTAGTATTGGCAACCAGGACTGGTCGCCGATAACTCGACTCTTTAACGAGGTGGTATCGTGGACCAGGACTAGAGGACGCGATGGCGGCCTGTGAGGCCGTAAAAATTTTTTCTACATGATTAACCAACATATCTCTCTTCAGCTTGCAGATCATGTTCTTATTAACATTGGTAAAACACGATGAATATTAAGGTATTCAATAATTTAGAAGTTAAACATATAAAATCGCCAATAAAAATGATGATTTCACGCAGCTTTTGCGGAAAACTTCTTCAAAAATGTTACATCTATTATTGGTATTTTTTGCGCACACAACTATCATGGTTAATCGGGATACAATAACAATAGACTGAGGATATTCGTTGCTCAATTTTATATTCAAGACTGTCGTAAATCTGATCATTGAGCGATGCAATCTTTAATATTGTATCCAGCCAATAAAATGATCGTGCGCGCAGAATCTCGAGATCGTACATACTTATAAATTTTAAATATTTAATAAGCTTGGACTATGAATACCGGTTTGAAACTATACCGACTATCCAACTCGAAATATATCAATATATAAATGTATTTATCGTGATCTGATGCATCGTATACGATATACACGTGTAGTCGTAAAAGTGTAAAAGGAACGGCGAAGCTGAGATTAGTGGCGGCCGGTGGTGAAAGTGAATTCATGCCGCAAATATCAAATGAAGGCGATATGAGCGGCGTGAATAAAAATATCGACTCCCGTTAACTTTTGCCAGCTTTCTCGGCGTCTATTCAAATCCTCGGGCCGGGTTATCCCCTCTAAATGAATTCGGTACATTCGTGTCATCTTAACGACTTCGAAACCTTGAAGCCTACTTTAGGGATCGGCCATGTCAGATTTCGGGACAGTATTTTATATTATTTTATATTTGTAATTTTATATGTCGCGTGTTTTGACGCATACACTTTGATGAATAATTTACGCGAATGTATTCTGATTTTTTAACCGCGATTATCCTATATATTACATATATGACATATAAAAATTATAAATAAAATTTCATCCTAAATTTTAACACGCATTACATTATATATTGTCGAAAGTAGGGTTCATTTATTTCAATTTAAATATTAAACAGTCTTGAAAGTTTTTTTTGTTGCATAAAGAATACTAAAAGTAGGTACAATAAGGAATACTTCTTTTCTTCTTATGTAAAAGATTTTTTTACGCGAGTAACTAATATTTTCGCAAATCGTACTTTTATTTTATAAAGGCAATCGATTTGAAGGCATAAATATATAAAATCGTCAATAAAATAGTGATTCATGCGACTTTTGCGGAAGGTGTCTCTTCGAAAATATTAGATATATCTGTCATTTCTTGTGTACAGCTACCACATTAAATCGAAGTAACAATATAAATTAGGTTTTGCCATTTCAAAAGACGGTTCTTTTCGGTAAAAATGTGTGAATGTGTTAAATTAAAAATTAGTTAAATTAAAAAGTATAATGTGAAATTTAATGGAACAATTGCGCAATTGTTAGGCAAAAAGAACTTTTCATTCTTCAGTCTCCATCTTTTGATCCTGTATGAGCTTAAATTTTAAATCTTATGCATATTGTTGAATGAAACGAAAAGGTCGCACATACGATTTCGGCAGGATAAGTATGGAAATGTTCACACTTCACCTTTTCCCGTTCCCACGAAAAAGTTACGTAATCGATCTCGAGATTCCAGTCTCTTCGAAAAATAATATTTCTATCGGATTTATCTCTTGTATTCTGTAGAAGCATGCGGAAAGGATATAGATAAGATGGGTTATATGATAGGCAGAAATGATTGACAGATAATAATATTTCAACTTCAAAACGAATTGTTACCTAGACGTATCAGTAGACGCGTATCAGTAATAAAAGTGTATTGTTATAGAATAATTTATTTATCGCATATTATTTCCATTCGCTATATAAGTATAGCTGATATAGAAATATATCTGATATAGAAAGTATATAGAAAAAAAGTCCGAGTGAGACAAAGAATTTTTCAAGTTTCTCAAGAAATTGTATGTTATCTCGTTGTATTCGGAAAATTTCTTTTTTTCCTCATTTCCGCTGACTAATCTTCATTTTTGTCATTGAGAAAACAAAATGCGATTTTTGGCAAATTATTTAAAGCAGATTGTGCAATTCAGAGAGATTATAAATAAAGAACAGAGAATTTTACTGTGGTAATGTTTTTCTGAACAAATAACTCTGGAGTTGCAGTTATTTTTCGGAGTTGATTCTCCAATCGCATAACAACTATCATTTAATGAATTTTGAAGGAAATTATTTATTTTCAAAATTAAATTTTCATTTTTTATTTTAAATTAGGGATAAAGTTTAATTTTTCGGATACTACCTTCTGATCTTCTGAATTTCTTTATCAGAATTTCTGGTATAATATTGTTACCAAATATGGAAATCCATTTTGAAATATAACTCGATATAAAGATACGAGAGATAGATTGTAATCGAGAAATCTTTGATAAATTTTCCAGTGCCTGAATTGAGAGAATAAAGAAATTAGAAAGAAATACAGCTTCAAGTTCCATACATCTGAATTGAGAGATTAAAGAAATTAGAAAGAAATGCAGCTTCAAGTTCCATACATCTAATGCCCATTTTGCGCGATTATAATTCGCGTCAATTTCAGAGTAAAATCTATTTATAATTTTATGTGTATTTCAATATATGTTTTGTGTGTGTTTTCCAATTCTTAAAATGTTTCTCGTACTACACGTGCATTACTCAGTATAAAATTATAAATTTAATTGTAATTTTATTTCAAATATTTCCACGCATGTACTTTAATATACATATATGTTATATATTCTGCTTTAAATGTTTTGTTATACACGGCACGTGTGAAACAATAAATGGAATTCCAGCACGCGAACTCTTGAATTTTGACGGGATTTACAAGTCGTCCCAAGCCGGCGGTGCTTCCGATTTTTACGGACGATTAGGTATTCTGCCGAGCGAAGTGCCCGCGTCGATTCACGTTAATTTCGGATACGCTCTTTCGGGCTGTGGCCGTCTCTTTGTGGGATGGCTGGGCGCGTCAAGTTGGTTGAGGCCATGTCTGTGTCAAGTTGGTGCCAAGAAGTCTACCGGCGCGCGCGCTAACCAGCTGCACCGGTAGACTGCCTGCTGCCCGCACGCGGGGCCCCGCGGGGTCCCCGGGACCGGTTATACTTGACCCAGCGCGCGATTCGTTGCGCGCTGTGCCCGAGACCGGATCGCGCGCTGTGTCCGCTACCGAAAAACACACGCGCGCACGCAACGAGCGCGGCTCGAAGGCGCGCGGATACGCTGATCACGGAGTCATCACAGGAACGGTGTGAGACGGGTGGACCCGGTGGACGTCGACTCGGCAGGGAAAGAGGAGGGAATAGAGAATTCACAGTCGGGGGATATATGAAACTTCGCGGGACCAGAGACGGGCATTTGTATGCAGATGAATCCCACCGAAGAGATATGCTCTTTATCTTATTCTTAATTTATTACTTAACCATAGCTTGCCGCGCGTAAATCTCTCGAAAAGTTACAGAACCGAAAGGAACTCTACGGAAGCGAAGATTCTATTTTTCTTCTCCGAAGTCCCGTTGAGAATTTTTCCCAGCGGAACGGGATGATCAATGATGCTCTGTAGATCCAAGGGAGTTAACGCGGCATGAAAACGATGCGTTTCTATTTGTTTTATCTTATGAATGTAATCATGTTTAGTCCCGAAACACAATAGATGTTGTAAGCCTTAAGCCGTAAGAAATGGCCAATCGCAGTTGAATTTGAAGAAAATAATCGATTATGATTAGTTAATTTCTTTACGGCTTAAGGCTTACTACATCTATTGTGTTTCAGGATTTATATTTTTAATAACATGATTGTATTCAGTCGTATACGTATCGGACAAATTTTCAAAATCAATGTCCTTGAAAATGGTTAACTTTATATGAGAAAATTTTATATCACATTTTTTGTTTGTTTTTAAATGAATAAGTATGCTTTTTATAATTATATGAATAAGTATGCTTTTTATAATTATATGAATAAGTATGCTTTTTATATTTATATCACAAATTACGCATACAAATCCTGAATATAAATCCTGAATATATTATATATATACCATATATGGTATATATATAATATACATATGTATATATGTACACATATACACGCGCGCGCGCGTACACATACACACATGCGTATATACGCTTAAGATGGATAATAATTAGTTAAATAAAAAGTTAAAAGTTAATAATTTTTATCTTATTGTTAGTTAATTTTAACTTCAACTAGTTATTATTAAACCACATACACTTTAACTTATTAATATTAAAAAAAATTTTTTTTATTCCTCTAAACACCAATATTTTTTTCTATAAAATTTTAAATATTAGGAAATTATTCTAGAAAAAAGAAAAAATTCAATTATAATGGGCGCAACGTCTGCAGTGCCCAAAGGTAAACGATAAACGGACAAACTTACATTCCGTTTCACGCATAATGATACACATAATGATTTATCTTTGTTTAACATTCGGCGAACAATAAGAGTAAATTATACATCATGCGCATTATACGCATAATAATTTATCTTTAATATTCAGTTAACCAACAAGGGTAAATGATGCATCATGCGTATCATGTGTAAAACGAAATATACCCTTAGACTTTGCATTCAGGGAGCGCTATAAGCATTATAAAAACAACAGCGCTAATAGCAACAATAGTATGCTCTTCGAAGTTCCGAATGCAACTTTATTCTTAATAGGATAGAAAATCTATGATTATATATATATATATATATA
>NW_012055498.1:4135-30147 GCF_000956235.1 Wasmannia auropunctata | reverse complement strand
TATCCCCTGTGTGCCTTGTCGACTCAGTCATTATACGAAGTTATACGATTATTAAAACAAATTAAATATTGAAATTTGATGATCCATGTTGTAAATGTTATGTTATTTTGATTTAGAGCAATCTAATTAGAAAAAATTACGACATTCTAATTTAATGCAAATAATATTTTTAAAATTAACTTTTAATTTGAATTTATTTCATCTTAACTTAACTTCAATTAATTACTTTTTTATTCATGCAACTTTTAATTTAACTAAATTAAAAAATAAACAATTAATTCAAAGGATTCCTAGAATTACTCAACATTTGAAATATTTTAGGCTAGTGAGAATCTGCAGTAATTATTGCGCAGTATTTTCAAAAAAGAAAAATGAATATCAATAAACCATATATATCTTCGACGTTTCAATGACGTTTTAAAGATGGTCCCAAGTCTGGACTGAAACGTCTAAATATAGATAGTTTATACATACATACATAGTTTATTGATATTAAATTTCTTTTTTAAAAGTGCTGCGCAATAATTACCGCGCCGATTCCCACTAGTCTAAGATATTTCAACTGTTTGAGTAACTAAATTAATTTTACAAATTAACTTTAATTTAGTTAAAAAAAAAATTAACTTACCCAAACCTGATACATGCAGGATGAGTCACTTAAGACCGGTTATGTGAAAACAGTCATAATTTTGGAGATAGGAAGAAATGCTTGAAGTGGTTTATTGAAAGAACATCATGCAATGGTGAATATTTTTTTCCAAAAAGACGCTTAAGGAATTTGAAGGTTATCTGCATTAAAAAAAAATGAAACCATACATTGTTGGACACTTACGATTGTAGCCTTTTCCAAGACAATTTCAATGATCATGGATAATTAAGGTCACTCAAAGTCACGGACATGAAAAAAGTTAAGAAAGGATTTATGTGAAAAATTCCTTTCGTGAATGTTTCCGAAAGAGAATACATTTTGAATAGAAAATTCGAAAATCGTTGGATTGGACGAATGGATCAGAATCATAAATGGCCATGATAATCGTTAGATTTAACACTGTTAGATTTAACACTGTTTCCTTCTTACGAGAAAAATTGAAAGATGTGTATCATGACGCTAATCATGATCTTTAATGGTTATCTGACTGTGAAAGAAAACATGAGAGGAAGCATAAAATGAGCTTGTGCTGCAATCGACCAGAATATTATTTAACATATAATGCTATCTATGAGTGAACGTTTCAGACAATGTGGACAAACATCATTTTGAACATTTGTGGAAGATTGTTTCCATTGAATCTCAAATTAGTATTTATTTAATAACATTTCAGAGTTTGATCTAATTAATAAAACTGATTCTGTTTAGGAAATATTTACGAAAGAAATTTCTTTCCTTTTTTTTCATTGAAACATTCTTGCAAAAGAGCCACAATTATAAGTATCCATCAATACAAAGTTTCATTTCAAAACACGATATACATATCGTTCATTTGCATGACACAATTCAGAAAACAAAATTTTCTAAAAAATAAAATTTGAACGTTTCGAAATATTAATCTTAAAATGCAATTTTGGTGTAATTGATTATAGAGGAATAAAAGTACACCCTTTTATGCTTTTTCTTTTTTCCTTTATGTTTCTATTTCTTTACGCAATCAATTTAATAATTTTTTAGTTATGTTGCAACAAGTGAGTGATATATAACACAATATCAACATATCTGATAATTTAATATTTCAATTTAGCTAAATAATTACTTAATAACTGCGTATTAATTCTGTTTCTTTTACAACCACCTTCAGTAATGAAGAATTGCACACAGGTAATTTAGATAATAGGTAATTAGATAATCATAATTTAACTCAACTGTCGGTTTAAGATCAATAATGTCGACGCGATGAATAGATGAGAGGAAATACACTTTTATTCAATAATGCATAAAAAAATTATTTACAACGCTGATACTCATAATCAATAAATTACTTAACATACTTCTCCATAAATTTGCGATGGAATTCACTTCGCAGGGAATCGTTAATAAAGACGTCGTGTTTCTTTTTCGGTTCGGAACGTGCGCAATTTTTAAAGACGACGTCGTCATCCCATCGTCTTCGTACTTTCATGTCCACTCTTCCACTCTGCGAAGAATAATTCAACAGAGGATTTCCCGAAAGAATATTTTCCATGCGTATTCTTTCCTCCTCTTGACGTTTCTCCATTTCCTGCAATACGCAAGACAATATTAATATATTTTATCTTTTAGACACAAAAGATACGTGAAGGAGACAAAGACAGCAAGAGCCGAAGTATTCTAATGTGGCTTAGCACTCACTTTCAGCTGTGTGAAGTTGGCACTCCTAAGTGCGAATTTTGACAAAATCTATATGGCATTAGATTGTCCACTATTTGTCCATATTTGTCCAATAATAATCATTTTTTGTCCACTCTTGAAAAAAATTATTGCTCTAATTTTTAATTTGTTTATAATTTTTTGTAGCAAGGTGGACAAAAAACGATTATTGATGGACAAATGCAGACAAATTGTGGACAATTTGTCGAATCCCGTATGTAATTTAAAAAAAATGCACTTAGGGGTGCTTACGTTAAAAAAAATTTCTTTTTTTAATTTTTTCCAAAAGTGGACAAAAAATTATTATTATTGGACAAATATGGACAAATAATGGATAATCTAATGCCATACAGATTTTGTCAAAATTTGTATTTAAGGGTGCCAACTTCACGCAGCTATAACAGTACATAACGTTAAAAAAAATTTTTTTTTTAATTTTTTCCAAGAGTGGACAAAACGCAGCACTCACTTTCTTAGCTTGTTCTGCCGCTCGCTCTTTCTTAATCCTCTGAAGTTCGGCCATGAGCGCAGCAGTGTCGTCTTCTTCGCTATCAGAATCTGACTCGTCCTCATCGAGTGGATCATCCGCATCTAGGCTGGCAGCAGGAACTTGGTCTAACTTTTGCCTCTTCGTACTGGACGTAGTCGATTCTCTGGAAGGTTCAATGGCACGACGGCCTGATCCTTTATCCTTGTCTGTACGCTCTCTTTCCTCCAATTCCTTCCTGAAATCTCGGTTTCGCAATTCCTCGATTGTTCCTTGACCATGTTCCCTACAGAGAAACAACAAAATTAGTCTCACAAAATATTCTCTGTATAGTCCTATATACAATTTTTTCCCCTGGAATTTCATTCTTTTATATATCCTAGATGCAATGCTCTGTCATATGTTTCTTAATAGATTATCATATACATTGATAAAGTTTACTATTAAAGTTAGATAGTTCTGGCTTTTGTATAATTAAATGGATGTTGTAGGAAGACCTGAGTATAATTGAAGAGTACAAACATTATTGATTTTCATCAATGATATTAATACCTGAACATTTAGTTTATAATACAATACTAAATTCATGACTTGTTATTATACAAATGCGCCATAAATAAGCATAGCACAATATTGCGTTTATAATCCA
Organism: Wasmannia auropunctata; assembly: GCF_000956235.1. Taxonomy (NCBI): domain Eukaryota; kingdom Metazoa; phylum Arthropoda; class Insecta; order Hymenoptera; family Formicidae; genus Wasmannia; species Wasmannia auropunctata. The sequence continues at coordinate 26,670 of NW_012055498.1, read as the reverse complement.
CGCTATGTAAATCTGTTTCAAAAAAGGTGACTGTGTATCGAATCAGCTATATGGAAAATAAATTTCATGGTATTCCAGAGAAATAGTGACAAGCAAAGATTTATTCCTAGAACAACGAATTGTCAATTTGTCAACACAGAAGAGGAACTATGATTTTGTAGTTCTGCAACTGTAATATATATATATTTATAACATTATTAAATATTCATGTTATATTTTTATAACATTATAAATATTATTATCCAATGGCCAATATTTTATCCGTATAGTACAGTCATGAACATGGCACTTTTGCATTTGTACAAAATAAAGAACATCGACTTGAATGCAAAAACCAACTTTAAAAGACTAGGTAATTAATTACAATTGCACTCAGAATCTTTGCTTTCTCTTCAATGTTCAAATATATATTTATCTGATTTTAAGTGCAATAATTTTTGAAAATTTCGAGCAACACGAATAAATCTTGCAGCGAAAGAGCCACAATATTTTCCAGTTATTTATTCCATACATATAATTCAATGCAATAACAAGAGTTATTGCATAACATAGAGTGCAGTATCAAATAAAATTAAAAAATTATCATCCTGTTGATATACATATCTACAAAATATAATAATAATAATAAAAAATAAAAAAAAATAACATATTTATTCGCCGTTTGTCCAAATTGTGCCAGTTATGAAACTTTCAATAGACTGTCTATGATAGTGAGTGTTGGTGTTACATGCTCGATTTATATATTACATATTTCTCTCATTTGTATTTATGCTTTCTAAACCAGAGGAAATATACATTTATTTTGAAGGGAAAAAGGGGAGAGGACAAGTTCAAACCTAACCATTGCATCTTTGGTTATCATAACCTCAAAATAGTCTGTCAACATAAATGGACCGGGAGCAGGGATGCGAATTCCTTTTTGTGCATTGATAATTGAAGATTAGCGCGTAATCGTCATTGGATCATGGAAAATCGACGGCGACTTCCAAGTTCGTGTCGAATTTGTGATTTGCTGCTTACCTATACTTCAGCTTCGTGTGCGACGGCAAATCCCTGCTGCTGTACTGCTTCGAGATTGCACTCAGATCCTTCTCTCCTCGTCCTTGCCCTCCTCGAGCAGGCTCGAAGGTCGGTCTTGCCGCCGTTGTCATGTTTTCGGCGCAAAAGTCACTCGGACCTTAAAACTGATCGATCAGATGGCAATCGGACAATCGGACTGAACTGGACGGCGGACGCAAACGTTGGCGGTTGGAATGGTTGGATCAGTATTGTTTGGTACTAGCGTATGGTGCATGTACATACATGCATACACACATGCATACGTATATACATTGCGATTGCACATTCGAGCGTGGCATTAATGCCGTACTAACTTTGAATCTATAAAGGTTCTATAAGGACCCTATTTTGATGTTTTTAGGCCCATTTCTATTGATGTAGATTAACTTTAATCTTGATTAATTTACTTTTTTTTTCTAATTAATTATTAGAACTAATTATTACATGTGAAAAAAAATTAATCAAACGTACATACTGAGATTAAAGTTAGTCTACATTGATGGAAAATGAACGTTATAAAAATTATATTAAGTATTAACCTTGAGAAAATTAATAAGAATTGTAAAGCAATGTAGAAATTTTTAATCTATCGAAGACGAGAAAAGAAGATATATGATTTTGAGAATAAATAATTTATTTCTTTATTTCTTCTTATATTATTCTATAATATCAATAATTAATGATACAAGCAGAGAGGATTCTCTCTGGTACAAGTTTCGACTTTAATTAATTTAATGAATCTTCAGCTGTAAAGAAATAATAATAAATATACTTAAAATATAAATTAATATTAGTTTAAAAATGAAAATAGAATAATATTAAAATAAAACGATTATAAAATAAAATCCCGCCAGACCTATATATAGATAAATAGATATCTCTCTAAACTGTATACGTTACTGAATTTTCGACTTTAGTACGCATGCGCGAAAATGTGACTCACCCTTAACGTAACGTCACTGCGTAGTGATGTTGGAGAGCTATCGAAGAGTTTGACAGTCTCGATATTATCGATAAACCTTCTTGATAATTATCGATAAAGTTATCGATAAAAGCTCTCGACAAGAATTCGTCGTGACAGTGGAAGCTCATCTATTAATAAATCCTTATAAAGCTCTCCGCTAGCTTCTCGCGACGTTCTCCAGTATCTTCGTGCGACGTTCGGGCGAGTTTTGCGTCGTCGTTTTGTAAATCTCATCGACCAGCAATCAATTTCGTCACCGCGCGAGAAGAGATACGGCGGGAAAATGCGATTTGCTGATGGTTGATCGCTACACCCGTTTATCTCCGTGTAACTTGGTGTCGACGACTTTACACCTTGACGCGCTCCAGTTTCCGTCGTGCGTCGCATCGATCAGTGTGAGATAAGAGCGGCTCGCGTGGCAAAAACCTTCGCGCAAGCTCCGATTTTGAGTGAGGGGGAGGAAAAGGGGGATAAAAAAAAAGAGGAGACCGCGTCCACCCGCGAGGGACTGACAATCTCGTCGTCGGCGCGGCGCGGCGCGGCCCCGATGACGGGTCAGGACGGGACGTAGTGCGGACGCGATTGGTGATGGGAGACGGGGAGTTGGTCGCGCGCGCGATCCCGATCGATTGTGAGTGAATTGCGACGAGAGCCGGGGGACGGCCGCGAGCGAGGCACGGTTGCGTGATATGCGCCCGATCGTCCACCGGCGCGGCCGGGCACGGTGACCGATGCGGCCTGACGCGGCCGGCGGCGGCGCGGCGGCATCAGAAGACGACGACCCGGCGGCGGGGCCCGATCGGCGTCGCTCAGCGTCGGCGAGGATGAGCGAGAGGAAGTTCACGCGCGGCCTGGGGAAACCCGGCATGGCGGCGCAGCTGCGGGAGACCGTGTCCCAGGTCGTCCGCGAGAGCACGGTGCAGGTGAGCCGGTCGATCGCGTACGCGTGTCCAGGAACCTCGTCGGGCGTCAAAGTTGACGCGGGGAGCTTTGTAGCGCGGAGCTGCCCCGATGTAAACAATCGTCCTGGGAGCTCGAATTTCGGAGGGTTCTGCTGGACCTCCCCGTGTTGGTCGGCCCACGTCGCGGAATTTCGTCGCGAATTTTATCAGTCGACCGACGATTGTCGACACGAGGCTTCGTGGAATCGAAATCTTGAAGTGTTCCAAGATTTCTTTACGCGAAATTCTATGTGCTCTTTCAAAATTTACGTGTTGTTTTTTTTTCTTTTACAGAATAAGCCACACTTAGTCGAACCCATCGACTTTGAGAATTTTGTACTGAAGAATAAGACGCTGTTGCAAAATGATCCTCAGCGAGAACTGCTGCTGTATCCCCAGGACGATACTTCTGTAAGTCACCGCTTTCATATACTGCTTATCTATATCAGTGTGTTACCAGCATTCCATTTATAGATAGATAATGAACAAAGGAAGGATATGGCAGTAGGATGAGATAAAAATGTGAAATACATAAAGAATATGGTTAAGGATATATTAGCTATACAGTCTCAGAAAAAAGTGACACGTATTGAAAACAAAAAGTGAATTTTTGTACTTTTTGTAGCATATATTTGAGTCTGATAAGATCACTACTGGCTTTAATTGCACAAAATTAAAGTGTTTTCGATAATAAAATTTTATCTACTCTTCATACATATTTTTAGTTTCTTCGTTAAAAATGTTGAATGTGACTATACATCTTGTAATTGCATCTTTTGCTCGAACGTTTGTCACCTATTTTTGAAAAGAAAAATACTTTCTACTGATTAGCTGTAAGATAAAAATTATAAAACGTATAAATGTGATAAAATACCAAAAGTAACGAGATTTCGTTTGGAATGGCAAAATTGTGTTCGAAGCAATAATAAAGATTAATGGAAGAGGTTAAGTTTTAGCTGTCTAGTTTTTAATTAATATCTTTGTAACAAGCTAATAAATACACGCATGTTTTCTCCTTTTTGAATTGTTTTTGAGATCTTTAGCAAGCAATTTAAAATGGTTTTAGAAACTGTCATCACATCTTCCATGTATAGTCAATACAATCTTAATAAATTTTTAATTTTAATTGTATAAATGAGCAAAATTAAAAATATATTGTTAAAAAATTTCATTTTTCTTCTATCTTTTCTGAGATAGCAATTATCCAATTATCTTAATTATGATCATTAAATATGTATTTGTGATATGTTAAATGTGTGATTATAAGGACTATTGTTTTTAAATGCATTTATCTCTCAACAGCAAGTGGTTCTACCAAGGAGATATCGCAGTATTGTACCGACGGCACAATATATCACGGAATGTGAGGAACAAGCGGAAAATCTTCTGACGAAGGAGTGTCTATCCAGTTATATATCCAATTGGAATCTTGTGCATTACAAGTACGCGGCATATAGCGGAGGTTATCTCGAGTTGCCAAGGTACGTGTTTAGTTCAACATTCTCGAGATTAATTAGTACCATCAAGTCTGTCATTTCGTAGACTGTTATTTCATAAATTTCCAGAATAACGAAAGCAGACGAGCTGAAGGACGAAGTGTACGAGATCGATACTGAGGTGGATCAAGTGGATGAGGTAATGTCCTACTCTACAAGATTTAGATAGGGTAACTGTCCCTATTAGTGTGCCTGTATGTCCCTATTAGTGTGCTTTTATATTTAAAAATAAGTCATAAAAATAAACTGATACAAATAAATAGACAAGTGTTTTTTTTATTAAGTTAATACTTTAACCTAATAAAAAAAAACACCTTGTGTACTTTATTTACTTGTCAGTTTATTTTTATGACTAATTTAATAAAAGCACATTAATAGGGACGTACAGACACACTAATAGGGACAGTTACCCTATGCAATTTTAGTACCGGTGATGTTTTGGATCTTTAGAATTTTGGAAATCAATTTAAAAATTCAAATCATTTAGATTACTGTTCTCTCGTAGCATATTTAGGACTAAATATGTGATCTGTGAATATTTTCGCAGGACTTGACGAAGAACGATGGTATAACGAGGGAAGGTTATCTGATGAAAGGTCCTGAGATCGGTAGTACGGATAGAATGTTCGCTCATATCGGCTCGAAGTCGTTCAAGAGACGTTTCTGCCATCTCAGACAGGAGGTCGACGGCACTTACATACTCGAGTTTTTCAAAGACGAGAGAAAAGGCGAGGCGAAATTGACGGTGGTGATGGACTTCTGCACGGAAGTCGTGCGAAATCCGAAGCGCGGGCGATTCTGCTTCGAATTGCGAATGAGCGACACTCACAAGTCTTACACTTTGGCCGCCGACACCGAGGCTGATATGCAAGATTGGTTATTGAAGCTGAGTTCCGTCATACAGCACTACAAACAGCAGGAGGAAAAGCGTGCCGCGTCGCTGGAGAGAACCTGTAACACGCCCCCGCCGTCGCCGCAACCTATGCAGGTGGGGCAATCGTATTCTCGCAAATCTTATCTTTAATCTTGTTATTAAGGGATTACACCACCTTTGAGGCCTTAAAAGAGACCTAAGTTTGGGATTTTTTTGTGGGTAAATAGATAACTTTATTAAAAATCTACTTAGAGAATATTGTACCGTATATAAGAAAGTAAAAAAAAAAAAATATTTTTTTATATCCAAAATGGCGACTCTGGTTTACTTGCGGAATCCCTTTTTTTTTCCAAATCGGTGTACAGGATTCCAGGCACACGGTTTGACTTTGAATAAAACACAATGAATTTTTATTATCTACATATTAAAGACTGTAGAAGTACGTAGGGGTTTTTTAATATATTGATTTTGGCGAAGTGGCAGCTATTTTTACGAAAACTTCGTATTTTTGTCAATACAAGTCTTTCGTAAAATAGCTGCTATTTTGAGAAAAATCAATATTTTGAAAAATCCCTACGTACTTCTCTAGTCTTTAATATGTAAACAACGAAAATTCTTTGTGTTTTGTTCAAGATCAAACCGTGTGCTTGGAATTCTGTACACTGAGAGAAAAAAAAGGATTTTGCAAGTGTAGGCCAGTGCGCCGCCATTCTGGACATAAGAAAAATTAAAAAAATATTTTTTCAGTTTCTTATATATGTGCAATAATGTTCTCTAAGCAGATTTGAAATAAAGTTATTCATTTACTCACAAAAAATCCCAAACTTTAGGTATCACGTTTTAAAACCTCAAAGACGGTGTAACCCCTTAAATCTTAACTTTTTAAATGAAAGTTTATTCGACGGTAATTTTGTGATGAAATAAAAGACAAATGTTTGATATTAAAGTAAATTTATGTTGAAATAAACTTAATATATTTTTGATTTTCTTCTAGGTTTATGGAACGCTGAAAGGTCTCGAGCAGAGCATGAATCCGCAATTAATAAAATATTCCAGGGAGACTGACACCAGCATTGCTTTAGCGAGGAGAGAGAACAGAAAAAGACTGTTCAATGTGTATCCTTACATACCACATGCCAAAACGCAAGTAGGACAATCTGCCGATAACGTGGATCCTTACAAGGAGCAATTCGGCCACAGGATTCTCGTCAAGTGCGAAAGTCTTAAATTTAGACTGCAAGCGCCTATTGACGAAAAGGAATCTCTTTGCCAAGTGGAGCCTTATCATACAGTGTTGAGCCTTTTCGACGCGAGGAATGGCAGGAAACTCACGGAGAATTTTCACTTCGATATTAATCACGAAATAGTGCGAGATATGGCGAGAGAACTTAGTCCCGCAGGAATTACAACGGAAACGGAGGATATCACTCTTCCTGGGGAATTGAAAACCATTCCTTCGGACTGGATAAAATATCCGAAACAGGTATGATTATTTAAATATGAAGAGAAGCAGAGGAAGATGAGATATATTAATGATTCTGAAGCGTATATAAATGTCCAAGATAAGAATTTATTAATTATATTATTAATAAAATAAGGATTTATATTAATACAAAGAACGTGATTGCTGTTGCAGGCCATATTCAACATTAGTAATCCTCATCCAGATATATTTCTTGTTGTAAGGATAGATAAGTTGCTTCAAGGAAACATGTATCAGACCTCAGAACCATATTTGAAAGCTACCAAGGATCCGAGGTTAGGCTTGAAGGTGCACAAGCAAGTGCGAGCATGTTGCCAAAGGTAAGATTATAAATTCAGATACTTTTTTTTTGTATAATATCCAGTGTGAGTCTCATGTTTGAAGAGAATCAGGGTTGCCACAAAACTGGAAATCAGGGAAAAGTCATGGAATTTTACAAAATATTTTGGAAAATTAAAATTCTTAGTTTTAAAGAAGTTTAATATGCGTATATCACAGACTTATACAGTTTTGTTAACTAATGTAATTAATAAATTCTCTAATATATAATAATACTAAGTAAAAAATAAATTCTCTTTTTAATAAAGATTTAAGATGCTTCACTAAGAGCATTAGAATTTTCAATTTGTCTACTTTTTGTTTGAAATTTTAAATTTATTTAAAACTGTTTTTTTTTAACTTGTAAATTTCTTGTGTTATCATTGTGAACAAATTAATAAAATTAAAATTAACTTCATATTTTTGTAATTCATCTTTCAAGTAGTTTGTAAATCTCTGTATAACAGCAAGTCAGAGATTCCAATAAACGGGATTTAGTTTGATCAAGAATCTATATTTACATGTTTTTTGTATTGTAAGTAGAAGAAAAGAAATGTACGCATATATAAAAGAAAAAGTTAAAGGAATACTAACAACTTAACAATTAAGTGCAAGCAATGTCAACAACAGCTATAGTAATTTACATTGCAATGTTAAATTGCTCTCTCAACAAAATATTTAACAGTTTCCAAATAGTTTTCAAATCAAACGAACATACAAACAAATTTTTTAATATTATTGAAAGTCAGGGAAAAAGTCATGGAATTTTATTGAGAATTTTATTTAGAATGAAGAATTTATGGCAACCCTGAGAATGCTTGATAATTAAAGAGATGACTACATTCGCGATCCTTTTTCAGACTGGGAAATTATAGAATGCCGTTTGCGTGGGCTGCAAGGCCACTGTTTAGATTGTATAGCAACGAACTGGATACATCCTCGGATTTTCCAGCGATATACAGGCAGGAGGGTAATAAAATAAAAGATGAGGAACTACTAAAACTTCTTTCCGAATACAGAAAGTACGTATTAATAATAACTGAATGTGATTAAAAAATTTATGCGATACGGATATATTTATGCTTAGTATGCATATATTATATTAGACATTATATTAGCAAAATTTTGCTTACAGGCCTGAGAAGCTTAGCAAATTGACTGTGATACCTGGTTGGCTGAAAATTAAAATAGAGCCCATTACGGACATTCCTGAAAGTGCGTAGTCGAGTAATATATTGTTACAAAAGTTTCTTGTACTAGTTTTTGTACAATAGATATCTATATTCTAAAAAAATACTCTTTAGAACACAAAGATAACACTAAAGATATATACATTTCGGCATTTGAGAACTAAAGATTTCGAAAACAGGTTTCGAAGAAACAATAATTTAAAGTGCAATAAGTATGCAAGAATCACACCAACTTTTGTAACTTAATTCTATGTAATTTAATTTTTCGTAATAAGCAAAACGACTTTCTCATGTGAAAAGAGAAATTATAGTCAATAGTTTCGAACGATTGCAGGTGTACGATACATAAAATACGATTTCTAGATACGTTGTCGACTTGCCTAGCGCCGTTAAAGCCATTTCCGATCCCACCAACGGCGGAGCCGACGATCGAGGTCGCCGAGTTCGAGAGCGCTTCCGAGAGGGACGTGCACCCGTATACGACATATATCAATCATCTGTACGTGTATCCGCAGACACTCAGCTTTGACAGCCAAAAGATGTTCACCCGAGCTAGGAACATAGCGTGTATCGTGGAGCTCCGTGACGACGACAGCGAGAACGTCAAACCTTTAAGAGTACGTGATAAAAGAAGTTAACTTTGAAGATCGAAGGAATCTACGTAGATTTTATTTTCTTTCTGTTACACCTGTCCTAACAGGTGATTTATGGGAGACCGGGTTCGCCGTTGCTGTGCCTACGAGCGTCGTGCGCGGTATTACATCACAGCGCAGTGCCTTCTTGGTATGAAGAGATCAAGATTAAGCTACCTACGAAATTGCACGCGAAACATCATATACTGTTCTCCTTCTATCACATAAGCTGTGACATGAACAAGAAGAAGGAGAACGGCGTTGAAAACTGTGTCGGCTATGCGTGGGCACCTTTGCTGCACAAAGGAAGGTGAGGTTCGATAGACGATAAGCGGTCGATGAGAATTTAAGCTGCATTTAAGCTGTACTTAGCGTATTTTGCGACACTTTATCTGACCTTGTCGTAACATTCGGGCAATAGAAAGAAATAAAAAAGTAGACAGAAAAAAATATTCTTAATAAAATCAATACAGAAACAATTTCGCTCCAATATTTAACAAATTCTTAATAATATAAATAACAAACGTTTCGACCCCGATCGGGTCATTATCAATTTTAGGAGAAACGGAAATCGATTAATATACATTACATAAAATAAATTTAAAATCTTACAATATACGTGAAATGTTAAACGTGCGCTCGCAGTCCATATGTAGCATGATCGCAGTTCAAAAATTAAATTGTGTTGGTCGTCTCCTTAACACACAATTTGAAATTTGATTTTAGACCGACACAATTAATTTAGACGACCAACACAATTTAATTTTTGGACTGCGATCATACTACATGTGGACAGCGAGCGCACTTTTAACATTTCACGTATATTGTAAGGATTTAAATTTATTTTATGTAATGTATTAATCGATTTCCGTTTTTTAACGTTGATAATGATCCGATCGGGGTAGTAACGTTTGTTATTTATATTATTAAGAATTTGTTAAATATTGGAGCGAAATAACAACCAAGCTTTGGCTCATAGCCCATTATCTGTATTGATTTTATTTTCAATTATTGAGCCTTGACTATTAAATAAATATTTTTAATATTTTATATATTTTATGTAGACTGAACGTGGATATAGAATCGAATATCCAAGTGTTGCCCGTGGCGACGCATTTGCCGTCGGGATATCTCTCCATACAACCCCTTGGATTAGGGAAAGGGGTAAGAGTAAGATCGATCACTGATATTGTTAAGTAACGACATATGTAGTTAGATGTTGACATGGGGGTGATTTATGTATTTATTTTCGTAGAACGCAGGGCCGGATGTCACTTGGATCGACTCTCAACGACCGATCTTTACGGTATCTTTTCAATTAATTTCGACGGTATTCACGCGGGACCTTCATCTGCACAACCTGTTCGTTCACGCTGAACGCATCTTGGACACAAAACCCTCAGCTACGCCCTCGGATTCGGAAACGTGCAAAATCCTGAAAGCGGCACACGCAATTCAGCTAGTCACCGTTATCACGTTTCTCCCAACTATATTGAATCAACTGTTCGTGTTGTTAACGTGCAATACCAGCCAAGAGATCGGGCTGTATGTAATCAGGGTCTTGATACATTTCATAAACATGGTGCACGAAGCCGGGCGTAAGGAAATTCTGCAAGCGTACATCAAGGTAGGATTTAGAGTATGTCCGATAAACGAAGGACGGAAGGAACGGCCAATAATTCGAGCAAATGAGGGTGTTGAAAAAATGATAATTTATTTTCATGTAGTAAGTACGCAACGGTACGTTTCCATCTCACTTGGCCTTTCTCAACCGCATAAAATTACATTAATGAAAATTTGATAGAGAATTACATTTGATTTAAAGTACGCTGGACAGAAAAAAAAACGGGCATAACTAAAGTTCTTAAAAAGACGCAAAATCCCGTTATTTGAATGTACAAGTGACAGAAAGATGAAGTCGTTCTAAGTCCATGAATTGAAACTGTAGTAAAACCCGTTCGTCGTTCAAATGCGAGAAGGAGTAGAGGCAAATCAACGAAATCGAGAGTCCGTAAACTAAAATATTAAATAAATTGTATATATAGTATAACGGGATTTTTGCGTCTTTTTGAGAACTTTAGTTATGTCCGTTTTTTTTCTATCGATACGTACTTTAAATCAAATGTAATTCTCTATTAAATTTTTATTAATGCAATTTTATGCGGTTGAAAAAGGCCAAGTGAGGTCGAAACGTACCGTGTTGTGCTTACTATATGTAATAAATCATCATTTTTTGATAACCTAACCTAACACTCTTATTTGCTCGAATTATTGGCCATTCCTTTTGTCCTTCGTTTATTAACCTCGAGCAGAATTTAAATATAATATGCCTGATAAATATTCAATTTCCGGTTCTTTTCCTTGATAATTCGCACAATTTTGAAATTCCCGTTCAATCTGCAATTGATCTGACCCTAATCTAACTCTCTGATTCCAGTTTGTATTTGTGCTGCCTCCCCTACGAAATGGTAACGTCGCGGTTCACGAGCAATTGGCGAAGCACTTGCCAGTTTTGCTACAACCGAGCAATACCGATTTTCTGGTGGTGAACAAGTTCATGCATCACTCGAGCTTCTTTTTCGAAATAATGATTAAAAGTATGGCGCAATATTTGCTGAGTACTGGCAGGATAAAGGTGAGTGTTCTTCGAGCTCTTCGAGATTACTTTAAGATCTTAAAACTTGACGATTATTAACGAGAGAGTAAGATTATCAATTAAATATTGGTTAATTTTTCGTAATGTTTTACCAAAATAAATTTATTAGTCTGCTTTTTTTGTTTTCATAAAAATGATTTATGTGTAGACAATTTATTTTTTCTCAGATGCACAGAAACGAACGGTTCTCAAAAGATTATCACGAAAAGATCAAGATGTTGTTGGACGTGATTATGCCATATTTAATGAACAAGTACAGAGAAATGCCAGTGGAGACGCACGAATTGAACAAAAGTCTCGCACAATTTTTAAAGGTACGTAATATTACACGACAATTACACGTAATGTATGTCTTGATCACTATTTTGATATTGATTGTCGTGACACACAGCGATGTCTCACATTCATGGACCGTGGCTTCGTGTTTCGCCTCATCAATTCTTATCTGGACAACTTTTCGCCTGGCGACCAACGCACGCTGCACGATTTCAAGTTCACCTTTTTACAAATTGTCTGCTCTCACGAGCACTATGTGTCCTTCAATCTGCCGATGATGCAGTCGCGTCTTGCTTCCAGAGGTAAGTTCTCATATCGATACATATGAAGATTACGGTGAAAGTTTACTGTAACTTAATTGTTTCGCGTGTTTAAAAGATGATACTGAGAATGACATTGAGAGTGAACCAGAATACGATGGTACGTTTATAATTCATGCAATTCACACAAATACATGTGTTATGTGTACGTTTTGTTCATAGCATATATTCGTTATTTTCTCTTTATGTAGCAATATGTTGGTTATAATATGTTGTTAGATATGTAAGACTATCATTGATTTAAAAATTGAATTTTTTCAAGTCTATAAATATACGTTTCTACACATTATTTGTAGTTTTATAGCAATATGCACTAAAAATCTCATACATTTTCTATTTGTATTTCAATATGCACTTATAACACTTATATTATTTCAGTTATTATACAATTAGAGATAGTATGTATAAAAAACTGACAAACACATTAATTTGATGACAGATCTAATGAATGAGTATTGCCTCACGGAGGAATTTTGCAAACATCACTTTCTGGCTGGTCTTTTGATGCAAGAAGTTAGAACCTCCCTCAATGAGATTGTGCAGATTCGCAAAGTCGCCATTGGTACCTTACGGGATCTAATGGCAAAACACGAGTTGGACGATAGATATCAGAATAAGGTGCGATTTTCAATTTTCGTTTATAATTACAAGCTGCTCTTACGATTGTCTTTAAGAATTTGCATTGTTGAAAAAAATTGGGGAAGATTTTATTTCTTCTAGTAATTTATTTATCATAATTTATTATTAACTTTAATTCGTGAGTCCAGTGAATTTGACATTTTTATGCGCCAAATCTCCAAATAGTTGTGACAAAATTGTTTATTACAAATTTTCTGTAATTTTAAATTAATATTGTTTATAACAAGTTTTCCATAATTTTAAATTAATAATCTTGTTCTCTTGGATTTCGATCTTTAAAATGACAAAAAAATTACTTAATAACGTTAACTTTAAGCAAAGATACATTAATTTAAAGTTAATTGGATATATATTCTGTGAATACCAGTTAAAGAAATTTTGGACCGAATATACCGATTTAGTCTATATGTTTTGAATCTTATTTCAGGGTCAACTGAGTAGAATAGCATCGATTTACATACCATGGCTTGGAATTGTATTGGAGAATTTGCACCGACTGCAGTTAGTAGAGGAGAACGAGATCAAGATAGAGATCAAGCAGAACGGCACTAACAGAGTGTCAACCAGTAGCTCGTTTCTGACAACGAAGGATACCATTTCTACGACCGCGGGTACACCTAAGTCCATTCACAGGTATATGTCAATATATCAATAAAATATGATAAAATAGATAATTATCAATTAATTGAAAGTCAAAGAGAAGTTTCAATGTTCCGCAGACTGACTCTTCACCTGGACACTCAGTCGCCTATAAGATCATCTATGCATCTGCGAGATTCCACTTACTTTGCCGCCATCGCGGGTCAGGGATTAGTAAACGGATACTCCTGCACCAGTGTCGAGTCCGACACATCGACGGTGTCTGGTGCGTCCCAGTCTAACATTTCCCAAGAGACCGCCATCGTTCGAGAGTTGCCGGAAAACGGAATGGGCGAGAGGAAGAGACATTCGCGTACCTTGAGCGTGACGCAGTCGTCGCCCAGATGCGATAAGTTGCAGCCCTCGGAAGTGAAGGATATTCTACTTTGTTTCCTCTTTATTGTCAAGTACTTGGGTGATCACCAGGTGATTGCCTGGTGGCAACAATGCAACGATACAGAAGTACTGAGCTTCTTTACGGTGATCGAGTAAGTAGGAAGATTGATAGTGTAGTAAATAGTACGAAATATTGGCGATATATTCCTGTTTCTGTAAAAATTTAGCGATATTCTCTTATGAATAGCATATGATTAGTATTGTGTAAAACGTATTGCTGCGTATTGCATGTTTAATATATTTATTTCTGATTTTATATGAACAACTTCTCTTGTACTTTTAGGATGAGTTTGCATCATTTCAAATATATCGGTAAGAGACAAATAGCCGCGAATGCTGCGAGTAATGTTGGAAAGCCACGCACTGTTAAAGCAATGACTTTACCCGCCAGAATGGCGCCGCCAGACTTCACCACTGAAAGTCCCGCTACCAGCACATTGCAACCTCACAATACAGTTACTAGAGAGAATCTAGTTGAAAATGATAGCGGCAAATTGTATCAAGCTCTATTGGAGGCAAATATGGCAACGGAAGTTGGCCTGATCGCGCTGGATTGCTTGGGTCTCTTCTGCATCCATTTTAAAGTAATTATGATTACTTTATCATGAATTTTCTAGTCTCAATTTTTACGTGTAAAATGTATGATCAATCATTTCCTAGAACATGTTAATTGCTCTAAGGCAATATGTCATGATAGCATAATTGCTAAAAATTGAGAAATTTATTGACTAGTTTAGTTAGCACAAGATTTTAATAAATAAAAATATGAATATGTTAAAAGGATTTTAAAACAGTTCAAGAAATCAGTACGAGTTTACATAGATTTTGAATATTAAAATACGCAAACAATAATAAGTAAAATTGATCGATGTAGAATAACATAAATAAGTGAAGAACGCATTAGTTAGTCAATTTAGATCATACTGCATTTATATTTAAGTTTATATTATTATTAATATTTAATTTAAATATTTATATTTAAATATTTTTACATAAATAAATGAAGAAAGTCATATTCGATCAAGGTGGACTTTGATCAATATAATTCAATTGCTTGTCAATTTGAATTCGTGATATTACGAATGATGACTCCAGCTTCAGTTTGGAATTGTGTTTCAAGATCGATAAATAATTGACACGCAGTTTGCATGAACTGAAAATTGTAAAAAATATTTTCTCACAAAATATTTAGCACCAAAGTCCACCTTGAATGTGGCTTTCTTCTTATTTGTGTAAAAATATTTATATATAAATATATAAATTAATGATGAAATATAAATTTAAATATAAAAATATAAAAAACTTTGATCTAAATTGACTAACTAAAATATAATTAAAAGTTGTAATAACGACGGAACATCTGACTTTTTGCAGGATATTCTCTTGGCAAATGAAGGCGACAACGCAGTCATGCAAAAGTTTTTCAACATTTATTTATCATTCCTTCAAGTCGGCCAGTCCGAAACTTTATTACGTCATGTTTTCGCTGGACTCCGAGCTTTCTTGAATAATTATTCTGTCGCGCTTTTCCAAGGTAATTGTTAATTCTCGAAACTTCAAAAATTGCGTTTTATTTGTAAGGAAACGGGAATGCAAAAATGGTCTTCGATGATAAGAGAGCACATATAACAAGCGTATATGTAAAACACGCATAAAGCTTGATCACATTTTTTTTTCTTGTTAGGCAACGCTGTGCTTTGCGGACGCTTGTGTTACGAGCTGCTGCGTTGCTGTAACAGCAAGTTGAGTTCCATACGACAGGAGTCCTGCGCTTTATTATATTTGCTCATGCGAAGTAATTTTGAGTTTACTAGTCGGAAGGGATTAACTAGAGTGCACTTGCAGGTACGGTACACTTGTTTAAAGCACAATCTCCAAGTTGAATTTATTTAACGCCATATACAGGATGTCCCGAAATTCGCAAATTAAAATACTGTTAGCAAGAAAGTCTTCGAAAAATTAAGTGAAAAAGTTCTTTGTAAATTTGTATTCTAAGTAATTTTTATTTGTTATAATTGGCTAAATTTAAACTCTTGTCTCTCAAAAACTACTGCTTAAAATAAAAATTTACAAATAACTTTTTTTACTTAATTTTTTGAAGATCTTGCTACGATATTTTGATTCGCGAATTTCGGGACACCCTGTATATTTATATAGTCATTATTATTATTATTATTATTGTATTAGCGTTTTAATTACAAGTTTTAACCATGTCCTATTGCACATTTGTTCCACATAGGTGATAATTTCGGTCTCTCAAATGCTGGGAAATGTGATCGGTTTGAACAATTCGCGATTTCAAGAATCGCTGTCGTTAATCAACAGTTACGCCTCCTCCGATAAAGTTATGAAAGGCACGGGTTTTCCAGTTGAGGTGAAGGATCTCAACAAAAGAATACGAACGGTTTTAATGGCAACCGCGCAGATGCGGGAGCATAATAACGATCCTGAGATGCTAGTCGACCTGCAGCACAGTTTGGCCAACTCTTATGCCAGCACGCCCGAATTGAGGCACACTTGGTTGGAGACGATGGCTAGGAATCACGCCAGGGATGGTAATTTCTCTGAGGTATCTACTTTTACGAATTGTTTCGCGAAAAAAGCTCGTATGTAAAAATACATTGCACGAGGTACTTACGCAACGGGCATTTCAACACGCGTTTTTCATTCCTAAGGCTGCCTGCTGTCAACTGCATATCGCAGCACTAATGGCTGAATATCTGAAATTGCGGAAAGTTCATCCGTGGGGCGCGGAGGCTTTCGATCAAATCTCCATAAATATATCGAAGGACGAGCGTAATCTCAAACTCGATGCCGGTGAGATTTGTATGTTTGTTTTTATTGCATTTTGTTTATCGTCTGTATTTATTGCATTTTTGTTGTGTCACGTCTATGCGTGTAAATTGAGGACAGATATGCAAGAGATGTTGACCTTGTTCCAGGCATTCAAGATATTCACTATAATGAAAGTTTACTTCTCGAACAATTGGAGGTTTGCGCCGACACGTTGGAGAAGGCCGAGCGCTTTGAATTACTTGGGCATTTGTACCGCTTAATAGTTCCTATGTATGAAAAGAAAAGAAATTACGAAGCTTTGGCTAATTGTTACTCGCATTTGGCACAAGCCTGCAATAAAATTGTGGAGGTAACGCGAACTGGAAAGAGATTGCTCGGAAGGTTCTACAGAGTGGCATTCTTTGGCATGGTAAGATAGATACATTATCGAGACAAGAGAATATATTTTTATAATCTAAAAAAATTTGATGCAAAAGGCATTATAAGTCATATATATCACATATATATCCCTCTGCCCGGAATATCGGTAATTACGACCGCTAAGGTTCACATTTACACCAGTGGAAAAATGAATGAAACTTGTGTTTTTCTAGAATAGTGGTCATTATGACGGGGTGTTTCATGTAACCGGGTATCCAGGGATGTTTCGGGCAGAGGGATATACATGTGTGTGTATATATATATATATATATATATGTATATATGTATATAATGATTTATATATTTTATATATATTGCGAGCACTCAGTCTATTGCATTTTTTATAGTGAAAAGTTTGGATCTGTGAATGTTAAAAATGATGGGTTATCGATCGATGTAAGCGAATTAGATCCCAAGGTAGCGTACATTTAAGTAACGTATGTCACATTTTGAGAAAATTGAGTTGGAAGTATGACAGACTGAGTGACAATCTTCGTCGCACACAACTCTGATATGTTCTCTAAATTTTGTTATCAATATAAACTTGAAAGAAATGATACTTTATTATATATATAAAGTAATTATTGAAGATTGTACCTCACTCGTGAGTTCGATCATGCAATATATATAAGATATATAAATCACGAGAATACATAAATTTAATTGTCACGAGGAAATTACCGAATATCCTGTACATATCAAATTTATGATCTAGAAGAAATGTACAAATTAACAAAGTTGACACATTTATTATCTAGGCATATTTCGAGGAGGAGAACGGTCAAGAATACATCTATAAGGAACCCAAAGTGACATCCTTGTCTGAAATATCGGAACGTTTGTTGCGTTTGTATAGTGAAAAGTTCGGATCTGAAAATGTTAAAATAATAATGGATTCCGTACCGGTCGATGTAAGCGAATTAGATCCCAAGGTGGCGTACATTCAAGTAACTCATGTCACACCGTACTTTGAGAAGATCGAGTTGGAAATACGGCAGACCGAGTTCGAGCAGAATCACAACGTATCCTGCTTCATGTTCGAGACGCCGTTCACTAAGGAAGGCAAAGCGAGAGGCAGTCCGGAGGATCAATGGAAACGCAGGACTATTCTCACAAGTACGATGAACCGTCATATTCTAATAATTCAAATTATTTAGTCGATTATCTGAGAGATATTGCTTTTTTAATAAAAAAAGAGCACGAAGATTTATGTACGAAGATTTATTAAATTAATATAAATTTATTTTAATTAATTAATTATTATATAAACTCAAACTAAATTAAATTTTATAATTAAAAAAACTAGCTATCTTAAAAATTGACTAAAATATATTCAATAATAAAATAAAATATTTTATAATTTCTAATAAAATATTTATAATAATTATTACCTTAACTATCATATTTTATTCGCTCTTTTTAATTCAAGAAAATTTATTATAACAAATATTTAGTTTAATAACCGCTGATACAAAAGGTGCAACAATTTAATTTTTGCTTGTCCTCGCAGCGCAATATGCTTTTCCGTATGTGAAGAAACGCATCGGGATTGCCGAGAAACGGATAGTGGAGCTCAGCCCTATCGAGGTTGCCTTGGATGAAATGAGGCAACGCGTTCAGGAATTGGAGGATGTGGCTTTGATCGGACCGACGGACGTGAAGAAGTTGCAATTACGTCTCCAGGGTAGCATTTGCGTAACAGTGAACGCTGGTCCCTTAGCCTATGCTTCCGCGTTTCTGGATCCCGCGCTCTCTCCACAATATTCCGATGACAAAGTAGAAGAGTTGAAGGATGTCTTTAGGTATGTTTTGTAATTTTGTAATTAATTAATCGCTTTACACTGAGAAAAAAATCGATTGTACGAACTAAATTTGTATAGTTGTTTGATCCAATGTTGGTTGATTCAACAATTCTTTAGTTGCACAAAGAAAGATATAGAGTTCATTCATGTCAACCATCACACTTTTTTAATCAAGAATTAACTAAACCAACTCAATTGAATTATTTTGTTTGAAATACTGATAGCATTTATTTCTGTTTGCATGCTGTTTAATTATCCAAGTAATATATTTGTTCAAATTCCAAGTATCAAATTGATACTTGGAATACTACTAAACGATGTTGATGGGATTATGGGAATAATAAATAGTGTGTATTTTTAATCAAACGGTTAAGTTTAAATACGATAAATTTTTGTTGCAACAAAATAGTTTAGTTAAAAAATAGGATTTTGTTTATAATAGTTATAAACTATTTTGTATCATCGTAGTAACGTTTAGTTGAACGTATCGGGGACTAAATATTTCGTTAAGATGAAACAAATTTTGCGTTTTTTAACAAATTTTTTTTCTCAGTGCGTGTAATCTTCATGGTATTGCAGTCTTATTTACAAAGCATTTCTCTTGCAATTTCAGGGAATTTGTCAAGATATGTTACACAGCATTACAAATTAATAGCAAACTAATCACGCCGGACCAACATGAGTATCAAGAAGTGTTACGTGAGAACTATCAGAAACTGTGCCAGAGCTTGTCGTCCTTGTTTGGGGAGCCAATATGGCCGGACGAGCAAGTAGGAAGCTTCAAGCGCAATAGCGCTGCTCTGTTCAGCGCTATCAGCGGTGCTAACAATCACACCAGTACAGCCTAAGTCAATAATCTTAGTATGTTCATCCAATAGACCTCAGATTTATTTACTCTTTAGCATAATATGTCTAAGGCAGGGTCAACAAAACTTCTTATGGAAGAATTTGTACCAGTGTTAGTAACGTTATTTGGAAGTGCCTTCCAAAGAAAATATAAACTTAATAGCAAAAAAAAACACCATTGGCATTAATACACCACGGTATATATACATAGTACATTCTGTGTTAATATTAATAAATTTTTCATCAATTTGATTGTTGCGCTTGAATTCAGTACATTTGATAACCATGATCATTGCAACGATAGCGTAAACGTTTATGGCCAGATGGTCATAAGTGCGCAACAAAAACTCAGCAAATTGTGCTACAGAAATCTCCAATATAAGAAGTTATTCAGAGAGTTATACAGAGACAAACATGATTATATTAGAATTAGAAAACTTAACCACGTCTGAGACACATATCAGACGTGTACATTAAACTGTCAGAATCATTGAAATGCCTATATTTATCGCTCTTGTTAAGCACGTTTCATCTACTTCTCTTGCTGATTACAGAAAATATTTAGGCTTAGATTTACTTTTAAAAATGTATGTTTATATACATATAAGTGTTAGAATTTTTTTTCATGCAACGCCATATTAATTTTTTGATTATTTACATTACTGAAAAATAGACTTCTGGATGATTACTAACGCTGCTACACATTTTAATCATGGGAGTTCGACTACCCTGGTCTAAGGTTCTTCCGAGATATTTATATCGAAAATATTGACGGTTTGTATTTCTATTCTTCTTATTGACGTGTCATTTACGAATTTATGATCAAGTGTGTGTATCAATTTTGTAACTTTTGCACTGGCCTAACGGAGATTTTCTGATCACTGCCAGATCTTTTAGACGAGCGTTTACGAATATTCTAGGAAAGTCGACATTATAAGGAAGAAATACGTAAGAATAAATTATAGCTGATCTATAATTGTTAAAAAATTTGGTAGACATGCAATGTCTTGAAAAAAACCATATCTAAAAAAATCATCTCATCAACTGAGACAAGTCCCGAATGTCACAATACTAAAATATCATAATACTGAAATTACTCAAATTGAGACAATGTCTCAATTTTGAAATGACATAATACTGAGATCAAAGAACTGAGATTATAATTACAGTCCCGAGTTATAATTGTAAAAACTAATGTATCCAAATAATATTCTAAAATATAAATTTTTTGAAGTATTTTTAAAATTGCACAGATAAATCGTCACGTCATTTTGATGTACATACATTTATATGAAGAATCCTCTTGCAGAAAGAATAACAAACGGAATAACATTTGGATTGTGTATGTCGTATATTAAAAGATATATTTTCTATATATTCTTTATATTGAAATAATATAAGATGTATATACAATATATCTTATAAAAAATACATAATCTATATATCGTTTCTTTTTCTATAAGAAGTTTCTTTGTATATGTCGAAAGATAGTGATCTACTTGTGCAATTTCAAAAATGTTTCAAGATATTTATATTTTAGGATATTTTGATTGATACATTAATTTTTACAGTTATAATTTTTTGGGACATCGTATTAGTTCTTTGATTTCGGTGATATTTCGAGGAACTGTCTCAGTTCTTATACAGTTTACAATATTCCGACGTTTTGGGATATTGTTCCAAACATTTTTTAAATTTCGGTTTTTTTTTCGGGACATTGCATGCCCACCAAAAATTTCGACAAAGCCATTGAAAACTGCTTTTACGTATTAAGCCTGTAATGTAAATGTAGTTTGATAAGTTGCAATTTAACGAATAAGATATAAGTTAGTCCATATACCAGGGCATTTATGTAGTATATCTAATGTCGAGTAAAAAAATGTACTGGTACACCTCAGTTCTTTCACTATGAATAATGCTAGTCCATAAGGCATTTATATTTGATGTCCATATATAATCAATTTTATAGATTTTTGTCTATATCCTTTTATCAATTAGGAAAAAGATAACTATATAATCTAGTTAGTTAACAAAAATGATTTAATAAAATAACAGAAAATTATTCGCTTGTAATATTTGAAGAACTGACACAATAAGATTAATATCTTACCGTGTTTTTATTACATTTTTCTTGTCACATCCTTTTAAATATAATGTTATTTAATATCTACAAAAAGACAGATGTTAATTGCTGAATGCGATTTACTTGATCACTGACATACTAAATTTACGCTTTATCTGTAAGCACTGAATGTACGAATAAACTTTTATCCAATGCGCATTACAGTATGTGTAAATGATTTATCAAATATGTATTTTGACACTTTATGTAAAAATTGATATTTGTACATATATATTATTGTTTAATTTCTTGCGTGCGTATAAGTGCTGTGTAGTCGGCTGTTTTAGAAATATCGAAGGGAAAGTATTAGGTCCTTTAACGCTATATAGATTTTCGACTATTTTATTCAGCAATTAGGTATGTGAACTTACGTATGCGCTCGCACACTATTACGTAGTACAAAGATAAACTCGTACAGATTGAGTAATTTCTATGCCAATTATTGGAATTTATAGAGAATTAAATGAAAGTTTGTTTATATTTTAAAGAGGAAGGAGAAAGAAATCGTAGCATTAAATGGTTACGATTTATCGATGGGAAACAAGTCCGACCACTTTGATACCTTGCGAATACGCACAAAAGTGATGTTACATATTGATAATTATGATAATTATTTGTGAAAGGATGACAAAATTTTATAAATCGAGAGAGAGAGAGAGAGAGAGA